>NC_136495.1:120106830-120354330 GCF_053919585.1 Euprymna scolopes
AATTCTTCAACTGTGTTGGCACAAATACTTATTTGTTTGGAATTACAAGATTATAAAATGTGGGTGGTTGAATAGAGTTGTATTTGAACCTTCCTTTGGCTCTACTAATGAAATGCTTGCAGCAGATAAATAGATACACATATATACGATATGCACATTAATATAGCTATATATGGTTAAAAATGGCAACATTTGAAACAAAACTGTCCAATCTACAAAGGAAATCAATTCTTTAGATTCATTTTTGTTTTGCATGGTTTTAAAAGTGAGCAATATTAATCCAATGCCAAAATAATCACCGACTTTCTGAGTACATCTTAAGCAAACAGCACAAAAAATAAGATTTTTTTAGACTATTTTGCCTTACTGAGCATTAATTTTTAAAACCCTCTTTTACTTAGTAAATATTGATATTTTTAGTTCTTTAAATGTGAAGGTCACATCTCTACTATTATATGAAAATCAGTGTGTGTGTGTGTGTGTGCGCGCACGCAAGTTTGTTCCATATGGACTCCAAGAGGCAGAGAGGACTTTTTGAAATTTCACACAAATGTACTTGATATGCCGGGGAGTATTCTTAGATAGGTGTTGTATCAGAACGTCTCCAATAAGTATCAATAATCAATAATTGAAAAAATTATATGAAAAAAAGGAATAAGCGATTTTTACCAAAGTTAACAACTTATACAACCCTAACATCACAAGTGCATTTGAGAAGCGTTATCATCACACAAGCAGAAAAGCCCAACAAATAAAGCTAGCAGTAGGTTCTTTGATAAACCAGAGGCATGCTCGAGATGACTGCTTCTGTTTATAACACAATTGAACCATGATACTTGACTTTAATATTTTAAAGTTTAATTCAAGCCATTATGTACAATTTTATAAAATCAAGAGTTGGTTCTTTAATAAGATGTTCGAAATTAATGTTTCCATTTAGAGTACAATTGAAACATGATACTTGACTTTTAAATTTTAAACTTAATTCAAGCTATTATATAACAATTTTATAAAGTCAACAGTATGTTCGCTACAGTGCAATGTAGACTACGATATATTGTGGACTAAGTCATTGCGGGAAAGCAGGTGAAGCTTTCTGCTGTTACACCGCGGTGGGTCTCTCAACAAGAGCAGGCAACTGATGTACCTATTTACTATGCCTCCCCACAGGACAGAGTTAGCATCTGAAGAACAGATACTACACTTTGATCTTGACCAAAAGCAAAGGCAACTGATGTAATTGAAAAATTTGTTGATCCTCATTTAATCCCGAGCAACATCAGGACTCCCTACTAGTTTACAATATCAATACAATGTGAAGGGTCAGAAATATTTTGAGATCCTTTATCTATAAAAAGAAAATTTCCCTTTTCATGATTCTGAAAGTTACGATATAAATACATAAAACAATCTACAAGTTTCTGAAAAACATGTACCTATTTACTATGCCTCCCCACGGGACAGAGTTAGACACCAGGGTCGTTTTTTAACGTGGAGAAAAGGTACAAAAATAAAAATTGCCTCAGTCGTGAAGGATTTCTCATCCACTGAAAGAACAAGAAATAACAGTGCAGCATCTGAAGAACATGTAATTGAGTTATCTTTCCTTTGTGTGTGATTACCCAAATGGATACTGTAACAGATTATGGAATTAGATTTGAAGAGTTTAAAATCTTATTGAATCTAATACTATTAGGATATATATAAATCCTCTTTCACTAAAATAGCAAACTATACTTAACTCGTCGAATACAATGACGATATAAGAAAGAAAGTTTTGTCACTAAACATAGAATAAACCAAACCTTTAAAAAAAGAGCCACCTCCTATTACGTGTATAATGCGATGAAACAGGCATATTTTCAAATGACACAAAGTTGGTGGCTATTTCAGCACATCTCCACCCCCACTAGCTAAAACTATCAATATTTCGTGTTTTTTGTTTGTTTGTTTGTTTGTTTGTTTTTTAATCTATCACTTTACCCAAGTAAAAGAAAGTCTTTTGAATATTAATAAAAAAAAAATTAAAAAAATTTTTTTTTTTAATTTTTGCATCAATATTTAATGGCTTCTTTTAAGTTTAATAATTAAGCAGTTGTATTTGCAATCCTCTTTTTCCTCCTCCCATTCGTTTCCTCTTCCGGTTGTCTGATTGCCTAAAAGCATTTGTAAGTGAGGCATGTGTCAATAGTAATTCAGTTTTGCGAGGCGTGTTGTTCAAGTGGGATGCAATTTCTCTAATTGTGTGAATGAAAGTAATTGAACGAGAGCTAATTACTCCAGAAGTTTCTACTGCAATAAAAACGATAATGAAAAGCACCTGATCAAATTCTGGGATGCCTGTATTCCGATCATGCATAACTAGTAGAATCTATGGAAATGCCACAGTGGACTCTTTCATATGTAATATACTGATGTTGGCATTCTTTGGATGTTCAACATGGAGACGCCCCTGATAGTGTACCTATTTACAATGCCTCCCCACGGGACACCAGGGTCGTTTTTTAACGTGGAGAAAAGGTACAAAAATAAAAATTGTCTCAGTCGTGAAGGATTTCTCCTCCACTGAAAGAGAACGAGAAATGGAAGTGCCGCATATGAAGAACAGATACTACACTTTATTTGATATTATTGTACCTCTTTTGTTAAAACTGCAAAAATATTTATCAAAGCTAGCAGGGATGCCCGGCATAGCCCGGTCATAAAATATGCTTCAATATATTTTAATTTGTGCAGAGTTCGTATATATTATTATAGAGTCAATTTTCTACCAATTCTTATATTATAAAGTTGTGGTTTCAAAAAAAAAAAAAAAATATATATATATATATATATATATATATATATATATATATATATATATATATATATATATATATATATATATATATATCTCCATATGACTTAGGTGCATCAGCTTGAATCGAAACCAAAACTTATGAAGAAAAAATATATGTATATAACTCGAGTTCCTTCAGCTAAAATCGAAACCGAAACCAAAACTTACAAGAAATGGAAGGTCATAACAAACGACAGTCACTCTGAAGAAAAAAACATAAGCATGACACACACAAAATAACACGTGCTATCATCGTATTAATATATAGATACCAAACCTCCTTTAACCTTCATCCACATACAAAATTCTTGAAATGAGTGATGGACCCACCCATACAAACTGTGAGAGATTGATAGACAGGATGGGAGTGGGAGGAGAAAAGCAAACAAGCTAGGACAGGGAGAGAGTGTAATAGACTTCTGTAGAAGGAGAACTTTGTTTTCCTTTTAAAGTTGTGTCCACAAGAGATATGATGACATGCAAATGGTATGATGGAGGCTGGCTGTGTGAATCTGATAATTCTCATTACCGAATGTAAATGAGCAAAAGGGGAAGAAGGTGCTGATTGTTTCAACACAGATAAGACACAGAGGAGTGGTGACAGCAACACCATTCCAGTGTAACTTGCACCTCATTTACAAAAAATGGCAGGACGCAGTAGAGGCGGGAGGGACAAGACTGAAAAAAAACAAAACACTTTTTTGATAAAACTGCAAATGTATATCTAGTCAGCTAGACAGAAATTGAGTTCAATTAATATTTTACAATAAATTAATTGATACTGATATGAAGTATTATCTACATTAGCTGGTGGAGTATCTGTTCATAATAACGTTAGATATGTTTAGACATTTTTCGGTTGGTTTAATTCGGTGTTTATGTACTGAGTATTTGTTTTTCTTTATATATAATTGCAGAATAAAAGAGAATTGTCATATTAAGAGAGCAACTATTATTGATGGACTCCCTTATAAAATTGATATATGGCATACAGAAGAATCGTTAAAAAAAAAAAAAAAGTATTTTTTTTTTTTTTTTCTTACTTGTACATGCCATGCTGGTCTGGCACATTCTCAGATGTTGAAGATAGATTTTAAAATGTCCAGTATGGTATGAAGTGTGTGTGTGTGTGTGTATTTTGGTATAAAGTGTGTGTGTGTGTGTGTGTGTGTATATATTTTGGTAAAACATTTTTTTTAATTACATTTCACTGTGTATGCCAATCCTTTTTGAGGAGTATGCATAAAAAGAGTTGGTATTGACATAACCAATTGTTTCTGCATAACCAAACAAATCTGTAAAAAAAAATGTACCGAAATTTTAATATGCTGGAGGAGCTGTTTTGCATTAAAAATAAATAATTGGATCTTGGAATGGAACTATACGGTAATTCTTTTATGTTATACATAATGATAAGGGCGAAAGGAAAGAATGAACAGTTTTTAGAGCAAAGTGACTTGATTATATGACCCCCCCCCCGCCCGAATATTCATTATAATTGCTTTTATTCGGACCCAAGAAAAAGATGTTTAAACATAATTAAAATTCATCTTAGAAAGGTCATAAATTTCAAAAAAGAAATTTTTTTTTTCCTCATGATCATTCACTAAATTTATGTTACTAAAAGGCATTATCTATATTTGCTCGATATCACTCATCATCCACAACAGTCTACAGCGAACGATGACCAAAGTAATTGTGTGTTGGTGGCCACTGAGTTTAACGTATGCAGTAGATTCCACATCTTAATGACTTATTGTCTACTAAGAATAGCATTTGTTCACTGAAAAAAATTAATGACATTCCAAGCGGGGGAGGGGAGGGTAGATTTGTCCTGATAAAATATCAACAACAAAAAAAGGTCAGATCTGAATACAGGATAATTGGAAAAACATTCCGAAACGTGAATGAACCTATTCATATATAAATATCCACTTTTACGAAGGCTAGCACAATACCAATAAAGGCATACTCAAAGCTCATGTCTGAATGAACATAAATACCGAAAAACAAAGTAGCTTAGCATTCATTTATGGGCCACTCACCAATCTTTCTGATATTATTGAAATAAAGAATGTAAACTTTGAAAAGAGAAAACATTTTTTTTTTGTTTTTTTTTGTTTTGTTAATACTCTCTTGGGTGTAACAGACAGAAAGAGTAAGCAACCACCAGATAATCTAAAAACCTCAATGGGGAGGGAGGGGCTCATGCCTTTCACGGTGACCCATGTTATCATCGTTCAAAATATTACATAAAACATTGCTAGATTATATACACACACTAAATGTACCCATGACCCATTTGGTCAAAACCTATATCCACTTTGCTTTCATTTAAAAATTGATAAACTGGAATATATTTAAGACACTAACAGAGATCCGATGTTGTCCGGCATTGAATGAAGATCAGCAAATGTTCCACCCTCCTATACTTTTGCCATCGAAATTGGTGAAATCGGTTACTTTTATTTATTTTATTTTTTAAAAATAAAATCGCTTAATTGCCTGCTTTAGGCCCCCCCCTTACTCCACAGCGTACCGAGAGGAAGCTTCACATGCACCCCTAATGTCTTATTCCACAACACATTATAGCCTACATTGCATTTAAATTTCATGATTTCTATATATACTCAAAGCGAATCTACATTCAAAGAGTAACTTCATTTGCACATTAAAGAAAATCTATTTTAATAATTAGATCCATGTTATTGTTTGTTGTAATAGAATTGTCTTCGTTGTTCTTTGAAATTTTATTTAGAATTGATTTATTTATTTTTAACTAGTAGTTCAGCCCAGCTTTGCCCGGGCCCTACGCGTGAATACACTTTATGTAAGATTCCAAATGTTTAGACCAAAATTTGTCCGAGTAATTTCATAGAGACCGCAGAGGTCAATTGTTTTAACTTTGACCTCAATTTTAACCTATTAACATTTATTATTTTGGCCTCAAATCAAAAATGTTTTACCCATGTCAAAGTTACCTACATCTAAAATTTCAAGTCTTTAGACTGGCAGAGGAATTTGGTAGAATCTACAAAGGTCAACTCTTTCAATTTTGACCTTTTGGCAGCAAATTTTCGACCCAAAGCTGATTAAACTGCTTGCCGCATGTCTGAATACCCATTATGTATAAATTTCAAATGTTTAGACCCAAAATTAGCCGAGTAGTTTGCTAGACACCGCAAAGATAAAATCTTTTGAACTTTAACCCCTTAGCAGCTCAAATTTTCGACCCAAATCGATTAAAAAGCTTACCCTATCTCTGAATACCCGTTATGTAAAATTTCAAATGTTTAGACCAAACATTGGCAGAGTAATTTGGTAGAGACTGCAGAGGCAATTTTTTAAAAACTTTGACCTCAATTTTGACCCCCTTAATATTTAATTTTAGGGGGCTCAAATCAAGTTATTAAGTTAGATCCATGTCCCAGTAACCTACATTTAAAATTTCAAGTGTTTAGACACAAAATTGGCAGGAGAGTTTGGTAGAGTTTTCAAAGGTCAAATCGTTGAACTCTGACCTCTTGATAGCCAAATTTCTGTCCGAAAACCGATTAAAAAGATTTTCCCAAATCTTTGTGGTCCTTATGTCAAATCTCGAGTCTCGACACCGAAAATTGACAGAGTTATTTGGTAGGGAAACGTACACAGACACACACACAGACATACATTTTCACTTTTATAGATTTCAATTATTAGTCTACACGAGTTGCCTTTAAGGACAGAAGCTTATTTAAGCTGAGAGAGTTATTTCCCCGTTTAATTTTCATATATGAAAATTGATGTATTTTATACTTTCATAAATCCAACATGTGTTCCATTTTCAGGAAAATCGTAAGTTAGGATATTCGGTATAACTTAAATAGTATGTGGCTAAACTCTCCGCCCGCTAATTTTTTTCAACTTGGCAATGCCGACTACATACAGCCATTCAATAATATCAAGAGAACTATTTTTTTCCATAAAAATAATTGTCATTGTTAGTTAAATATTCTTTAAATAGAACAAAGGTTTCTTCTGCATTTAAAACTAGCATTTCAGCCCGGCATTGCCCGGATGTTTGAAGGTGTATATTGAGAAAAAAAAAAAAAAAAGCGGTAAATTTTTTAAAACTTTAACCCCTATTATGACCCCTTAACATTTGTTTTGGGCTCAAATCAAGTTATTAAGTTAGATCCATGTCCAAGGAACCTATATCTAAAATTTAAAGTGTTTAGACCCAAAATTGGCGGAGGAGTTTGGTAGAGTTCTCAAAGGTCAAATCGTTAACAGCCAAATTTCTGGCCGAAAAACCGATCACAAAGATTTTCCCAAATCTCATTACCCTGTATATCAAATTTCTAGTATGTAGACTTAAAATTGACAGAGTTATTGCGTAGGGCAATGTACACACACACACAGACACGTTCACTTTTATTAGATATATAGATTATAGAAATTGTTTTTCAAGCAATAAATATTCCATCTTACAAAAAAACATTGTCAATATTCTTGAAATCAATAAAACGAATGTCACTTTATGATCTATTTATTTGGAGGTGCACCGTTTTAGTTAACAGGACATTTTTTGTAACAGTTCATATTTACCATGGTAAAGTTGGAATTGTTTAGCTTAGCTACATCAGACTAACCATCTGTCATAATTTATACTGATCAGATGATCTCATTTTTGATATGCGTGAACGGTGATAACGTATGTACAAATATGGAATGCCTTAACGTTATATAGATAATATCTAAATTATACAGTAACAATTTAAATATTAATATCCATTTTATGTGTGTGCATAGTAGCAAACTTTATTGTAATATATACTTTCATAAGGAGTGCTAGAAAATGGTCATTTCATAGTCTTTCAATAGCCAGTAGATTTTTATAGGAAAGAGTTGATAACTACATATTTATTTCGCCTTCGAATAAAGAACTTTTTCTCTTAGACTGGTTACCAACCAAGGCAGCATGCAGTATATGTTATTTTATGCATATTTTGATGAAGAGAGTTTAATGTGTTCTATACCGGAGCCCTATGCCAGTAGGTAGAGATCATGTCAACTAGTATGAATTTCCAGAGCATTTCATTATGTGTAAGTCAAGACAACCTGGTGACAAACGGAGATGTACCCAGTGCATCTAGCGAGCGAGGCAATAGAGGTTCAGAGGTCATCTTCCTAGACTGAACATACTGAAAGCAAGTGCCGAATTGGGAGATGAAAATTGTGTTGTGTTTGACTCGAGGCAGTCTGACTCTGGGAAGTCAAGAGGCAAGATGGGCCCACACAACATAAGGATCTGAAGTTAATCTCTTCCAAACTGTTCGTTCATCGACCAATTTTTTAATTAAGTTAGGAAAACAAGTAAAAAATTAATTTCAGCTTATATTTTATAAGGAATTTTGGGTCTTCTTCCTTGGTGAACGAATTTTTCTCATCAATAAAACCTTTAAAACTGCGAACAACTTCTTGTTTTTCCATACATGGATTTTATTTGTTTTGAATTAAAAGATCAAAAAACACTGGACGACCCAATCATACAGATCAACGGCAACACACTCACATGGAAAGCGATGCTAAAAAGACTGAAGATCACACACATGTACAAAAGACTTAATTAAATTAGTTCTTGATTGCTCACCAGCGATAACTCACAGGTGTAGCGGGTATGCATTTGTTGAAATGTACAAGTGTGTGTGTGTGTGTGTGTGTGTGTGTGTGTGTGTGTGTGAAAAACTGTGTTCCCATGTGAGTCTCTTCATGTCGTATAAGTTTTGTTCATGAAAACGTTACAAATGAAATTAGTGTAAAACCTAATGTAATACATTCTGAACTTCTCATAAGTGATTGCCAAAAGAATTCAATGAGCTCTACTAGTTTAGCCACATCTTGAAAGGAGGTATGAAAATCACATAATACAAAATTGAACTCAAACTCAGAACTCTTCTCCTAGACTGATTGCTAACCATGACAAAATTTAAGTCTACTATACCATTTTACTCAGCAGTGTCAATTGATTCCCTCCACATGCCACCATAATCAGCATAAAATGAATTGAACCAAACTTTGAGCAGTTTGCCGATTCTGTAGTTTATATAGATAAGCCGTATATAACCACATTTTTTTTTGTAAATCAAATATATAAGTTAATCTATATACCTATAAAGTTGAGCTTTTATCTCGCTCTGACATCTATTAATATAAATCTCACCTGTCTGTTTAAATGTATTTATGCATGTATGTCTGTCTGCCTAAAACTTTCGACAGAGGCAACGGATTTTCACAAGATTGGTATCATTTTGAAGCTCAACTCTTTGGACGACAAATATCGAAAATTGGCTATAAATATTAATTCCTTCACCCTCAACTGGGCACTTTTCTACAAGGAAGTATCGCTTTTTCGCCGATATTTTCAAAAGTCATTCCTTCTTTTAGATTTACTAGCCTTAATTTAAACCTTCGCCACTTCCAGTTTGACAATGGACACAATGGCAAAGACGTCACACCCCCCCCCCATTCGTTTCCTTCTTCGTGGTACGGGTTCGAGCCTACCTGCCTACTACCACTTTTTTTTTCTCAACACACACCTCCAAACACCCGGCCAATGCCGGGCACCGAGGCTAGTTGATATTAAAAGCCCACGTTTTCCATTTTTAAATTATTAAAAGAACTTTCTAATTTACTCAGTCATTGATATGCGAGAGACTAAATAAAGGTTAACTAATTTGCATTCTTTTTTTATAGCTTCTTATTGTATGATTAGTTTATTTTAACTATTATGCCCCGTTCTATTTATATTTTCTACACCGTGCATAGTTGTGTAGTATATAAGATAAAACAATCTCATATATTTAAATAAATAAGTGACTTTGCCTGTGTGCAAAAATTCCCTACCAAACTCCTCTCTGAATTTAGGGTATCTATTATATATATAAGATATTTGGGCCTGTGGAACACTTTCAATATGATTTTTAGCCGACAAATTAGCTGCTAAGAGGTCCAAATTAAAAAAAAAACATTCTCTTTAACCTGGCGCAAGTTAACTATCCCCATTTCTTTCTGCACATGCACTAACTAACACTTATAAGTTTTTTGCTATTTTTGTATACGCATGGATTTAAGTCATACGCGAACAGACAAGATTGGAAATATGTATGTTTTCATTTCGATTCTAGCTGATGGCAGCTAAGTCTTTTTTTTTTTTTTACTTTTGAAATCATTACTATCTGTTGGATACAATATAATAATCGATAGAAAATTAGTTTTATAAGAAATACGAAATCAGCATGAACGAAAATATAATATTCCAGCATATTTTACGACCAGCCAACGTCGGACTGCCTGTTAGTTATTTGGAAAAAAAAAAAAAAAAATTTGTCTTTTCTGAGAGGTAAATGTTAGGATGCTGCCATTTATTTCCCTTTCGTATTTTTATCAGAAGCAAAAAAAAAAAAAAAAAAAAAAAAAAAAAAAAATGTTTACTTCTGTACTCCCAACCTTTTTGTCAAAGGTTTAGGATTAAAACAGTAGCCATAAGAAAGCATAGTTTTCATATCAAACAAATTACTGAAATTCCCTTTAATCCAGTTTGTTTTCAGAGAAACAGAAAAAATAAAATAAAAATTGATATTACTTTTACATTTTTTATTATAATTCTGGCAGCAATGGGACACTTATAATCATGCATATGGATATGTCCGACTTTGACCACCAGTTAAACTATTGATTGCTTATTCAATTCTACTGGTCACTGCATCGTCCGTCCCCTTTTCAACCCTTGATGATGTGCTTCAGCATGTAGGTCTCATATTCACCTTAATTGAATAGCTTCCCAGTCGACTCTTGCACTCACTTGAGTATAACTTAGCAACTGTATTGGTCAATAATGATTGAACAGGTGATTTTAATTTGCTTTATCAATATTCTGCCATCACATTCATTTTAAATGTGATTCTTCAATGAGATTTTTAACACAGATCAAGAGTAAACATCTGACCACCAACAACGACTAAAAAAACATCTGACCACCAACAAAGACTAAAAAATAAATTCAAACATTTCAAAAATAGCTAAATCCCATAAAATATGTTGACGTCCTACAAAAATTTGCTGACACCAATTTCCAAATCTTGCAAAAATTACCTAAGGAAAAAAAAAATAAATCTCACTTCCAATTTGGTTAAAAGACTTGTTCGAAAATTGCGTTGAATTCTATATCAGTTTCGTTCTTAGATTTCCTATTTTCTGTTCTTCACAGAATGTTCAGATCGTTACCCCCTCCTTTTAACTTCAAAGATCTCACATTTTCATATAATATATTACTTCTATGCATTTTTAAGTAGACAACACCCATTGCAAACGAGATTCATCAAGAATTCTAGTTTCTTCCATTTGACCATAAACTGGATATAAAATGTATTAAATTGACAAGTTCGCACTTTTTTCATGCAATATTTTTGCACCATCTATTATTAAAGTAAAAGTTTTCAAAATATAATTAGCGACAATACAGACTAGATTAACAGATCGACAAAATTCTTTGTTTGTATCATCTCTTTCACAATAAGTCAACACTTTTTCAGCCATTTAATATTAAATATTTATTGTATTCAATTAAGCATATATAATGAATCTTATATCATTTGCAATTTTACCCATAAATGGTGTATGTGGAGGGCCATGGATTCATACTTTTATGAAAGGTTTTAGTACATGATTGTACATAAGAGACCAGATAGGATTTGAACTTAACATTTCACCAACCCTAATTCATGGCTGGAGCAACATTAAATATAATTTGGGAACAGTTTCTCCACTAGTAAGTTAGATTTTGAGCTCATGGACTTTTTAGCTAGGAGAAATCTTTTCTGTTTTTAGTTAGTGCAAAAGAAATCCTTTTAAATTAAGGCCACTTTTATTTCTGTCCCAATTCGCACGCTCATTTTAGAGAGTAAGCTGGGTTTTCCCCACATTAAAAACCGACCTTGTGTCTAACTTTGCCCTCCTGAGAAGGCAAGTAAATTGGAACTTATGTCTTTACAGAGTTATGTTTGATTGTTTTGTTTTACGACAGAACCTTTCAAATTATTTAATGCCAAATCTGGTCATTTGGTAAAAGTCTTTATGCTTCAAATTCTTTCTATATTCAATTATTTATTCATAGTGTTCGGTTTGGTTGTTTTGTAGAGGAAAATTGGTTTTGTTTTTGAAAAATATGATGGGAGTTCTGCAAAGGGAAAAAGAAACACATCGAGGTTTGGTGCATTCAAGTCAGAAAGCAGATATTTTCAGCCAACCTTAACTAATAGCACCATGTTTTACAAAGTTCTTAATAGTTTTTGTTATGCAGAAAAGGCCACATTTCCACCAATAATCCTAAATTTAAGATCATAATGAAGATAGAAAATATCTTAATTATATATTCCTAATGATAAAATGTTAACATTCTATTGTTAAGGTTGGAATTTATCAAGAATCAATAAATCTGTATACACCGATTTTACAAACTCAAATGGTCGACTTTGCATTAAATTTTCTTACATGCAAAAAGGTTGTTTTTTTTTTTGTTTGTTTTTTTCACTTCTTTTGGCATGTGTGGCACACCAGACTAAATAATGTTGGTAAGAAAAATAGGACAACCTACTTCCGTTATGGAATCGAGATAAATGTTAAAACATCTGAATTGGATCTGTTATCAACAGGAAACAAAAAAAAAAAAAAAAAAAAAAAGGAAACTGTCCAACACAAAATGGAAAGTATGCTTATTTAAAAATATATTTCAGTTGTATAAGCAGCGTCCTTCTTCAAACTGTGATATACAAGTTCGAATACAATTTTAAAATTTTATTTGCTAGTTTTCTCCATGCCAGAGATAACTATTTAGAACAATTCAACATTATCATTTCTTCAGTCTTCCACAAAGATAGAAAAAAATGTATATATTCATCTTGTTTGGTTATTAGATTTATTTTCTGTTTTCGACATTTCTATAAAAAAAATTGAAGATTTTCAATATTCTTGTTTAGAAATTTAAAAAAAAAAAAGTGAAGCATGCATGGTTCCTCCGTGAGTGCACAGTTAACCAGGCATAAAAAAAATGACGAAGTTCAGCATTTGGCGCCTCCCCATTTAACCCCCAAAGTCCCCAGAAGACATCAAATCCTGGTGAAAATGAACAAACTGCAGTTTTAGGCCATAACATTAATTTGAGTTCTGCACCACGCAAAAAAGAATTCCATTATTCAACCCTCCCATTTAGTTCCAAAAGTCCCCAAGGCTTTAACATATTTAAATTTGAGTTCAGCACCATGCAAAACTGCTAAATAGACGTACACAGAAAATTTTGAACAAATATGGTAAAACAGTCCCAAAAATGGAGTGTTTTTATTAGCCCTAAAAGAGTTATCGCAAAGTATAGACAAACAAAATTATATAGAAATCAGTTAGTTACAACTTTTCAGAAAGTTTTATAAAAATCCAAGGCATCAATTTTTTTTTTTTTTAATAAGCACAAAAGTGTCAATTTTAGCCATTTTAACACGAAATGTGCCCGTTAGGGAACAATCAGAGTTTTCCTGGAAAATCCGTTGTTACTTTTTTACTCATATCATGTTTAATGCTTGTGCAAAATTTCCCCCCCAAAAAATTCCAAGGCGTTATTATTGAGAAAAGTGCAGATGGACGAACGGACAAGGGTGAATTTACAGGTCCACCTTCCTTTTGTCAGGGGACCGAAAAGAAAATTTGTTAAAAACCAAGATTCAATAACTATAGGCTAATATACCTTTTTAATGATATAAAACTCTGTGGTTTATTTAATACGTATTATTTTGAATAAAATTTGTAAATGAATGATTTGTAGACAACCGTTTATTTTTAACAAATTATTAGAGCATGAATAATTAGATCATCCTGCTTCACAGAAGTATGCTTTGTACAATGAATGCTTAGAAAAAAAATGTTATGTAGTCATCTGTTTTGTAGTTTAATATTTTCTTTGAAAAACATTTTTTCAAGATAATAACTAAGTTATTTTAATTCCAAACATAACCACGACCATATTTTTTGTAATATCTGCTAAAAAGAAAAATTTTAATACTATTGGAAATATCCACTAAAAACGATTATAAAATGTTTGTGCATTACCCAAATTACGATTCTAAAGTAGTGTTGACTATATTTGATTAAAACCATTTTTTTAGCATTTACAACTATTATTTCTTGTCAACTATTTAATTACAATAACATTTCAGGTCGTTAATGAAAGGATTTTTTTTTTGTTTTGTTTTTTAGAGATTGGTTTGGTAACTAGAAAAATGAATCCATTTATTGAAGAGTGAAAAAGAAAGGCGTTTCTTGCAGGATGACATCTACATATGATATTGTGAAACAAGAACACCAGTTCCGTTTGGATCTCTAAAAGGAACTTAAGTTTTGCTGTATCTGCTTCTTATGCAGAAAATTTGTACTGAAAAAAAAAAAAAAAAAAATAAAATAAAAATAAAAATAAAGATAAACATATCTTTTGAACCAAAGTTTAAGAAGTTACAAAAAACGTTGTATTCATATTACATTTACCTTCTTTTTTAGTTCATACCAAATCAATTGATTCAACCATGAAACCAAGGATATTTTATTTTGTTATTCCGAATTTGAGATAATTGTGAAAAGCAAGTCCACGTTTTACAAGATGCAACAAACGAATTTCAGATTTGGTATTTAAATTATATCTACCGTATATTTCGGTGTATAAAACTACCCTTAAAGTTAAAAAATCATCTTTAAAAACCAATATTTCATAAAATACCAGGTGTTGCAATCTCTAGCATAGGCTAAACAAACATGGTTTTGTGATTTAACCGTCGTCTTATACAACCGATATGATAAATTCATTAAAATTTGCTCAAATTTTATACCTCGTTTTATCTGATGGTCGCCTTATACGCCGACATATACGGTAATCCACAGAGTAGTTTCATGGAATCGTATATAATGTACAAATACTATTACAATATAATTTAATAAACTCATTCTCTTTATATATCATAATAAAAATATGACAATAGGTGAATGTATGCAGATATAGTTGCATGATTAGCCTAATAGATAACATTACAGACTATGAAATCAGCTAAGCAGGGTTCAAGTCGAATTAGATCTATAATAGTATTTTACACATTACCATGGGGAAATTTAACCATTATCAAATATTCTCTGCAGACTAGAATACTAGCTATCATATATGAACCGTCTCCAAGAGATTCTATCTAGGTACTTGTTTTTGTTTTTTGGTTTTTTTTAAAGCCATTCTTAACTTAATTTTACAATGTTCATAGCTTGATTCTATTTCTAAAAAAATGGGCACTTTTTAAGCAAAATTCATTACTTATCAATTTATGATCTCAATTCCTTTACTTTATATTATTTTTGTATTATTAAATTATTTTCTATTAGATTTTATTTAATTTTTTTTATGAAGGATTTTGTGCAGGTGTTCTCGCCCCATGAATAGCCCTCCACATTGCTGTCTAGTGTCAAGATTTTTTACCAATCTACTAGAAGTGAGAAAGAATCTAGTTGATAGAGTGTGTGTACAGAGATATGGAGACATTGTTGAAGGACCACGTTCTTGTAGGAACGTATCATATCTAATTGAATACCTCACTCCAATCGTTTTCTAAAAGTTGTGTTTATGCATAGTCATCCTTAGGTAATAAATATGCATTCGTTCACCGAATTAAAAGTAAAAACGTTAATACTATCAGATAAGTAACATTAATGGCTTGATGAAAGCTCTGAATGAGGCAAGATTACACTTTTTTGTAGGTATTCATCATAATCATTATTACTGCTGCTGTTTAGGAAATATTCTGAGTGTAGGTGGATGTGAACTCAGTACATTCACAAAGATGAAAGCAGCATGGACGAAATTTCGTGAGTTGTTGCCTCTGATAACATCACAACCGATTCCTCTCTACATCCAGAACATGTAGAACAGCGATGTCAGAAGCATCATCTTATATGGGGGTGAATGCTGGGCCCTCTTTTACCAGTCTTCAGTGCAATGGCAGATCCATGATTAGACAGATTTGTAATATGAAACCTGATCAAACCCAACACATCAGGTCAGGGGATTTGCTGAAAGTTCTATAGAGGTTATCCTTAGGATGAATCAGTTATGCTGGTATGGAGCATTCATTCTTCTGGATAAAAATCACTGCAGAAGCATGGACACCTGACACCTTAAATTGCTGAAAGGTTGGCCGGTCAAGGAAGACTTAAAAGCAAGAAATTAGGCAAGGCCACACAAAATGGGCTTTGAAGATAGTTGATCTAATGAAGAGTGGAGAGTGTGCTTGTGATTGATCAGAAAATGCAGACTACTGAAAAAGAGAAACATTAAATGATAGAATAAAATTTTTTTATTCATATAAAACTGGCGTTTATTTATCAGAGCGTCTTAAAGTAAAGAAATTGCCAAGAAAAAATTTGTAAATCAGGTCTAGTAATCCCGGATAAAAAAAAGAGACTCTTTAAAAAAAGTCAACAGTTTTCAAAGCAAATCCTACTTGAATGTAAGGGTTAATGAATATATTTTCATTTGAATGATGAATATTATGTGAGGGTTGAAAATGATGAATGGGAAGAAAATGTTGATTACTTATTAGGACAGTTTAAAACGAGTATTTGTTGACATTAGATATGAAGACAACCATGTAGCCTGCACAGAAGCAATCCTGTGATAATGTGTTTCATAGATGGAAATTTCTTGAAAAGAAAATAATACAAATGGAGTTTGATGCTAGAAGCACAGGAGAAGAAAAAGAACATTCTTTGCAGTTGTGATAGAAAGATAAAGTCTTGCTGTGAAGGTCTTACAGGGAGAAATCGAATTGAAATTCAGTTGAACACCTTCCATGATGGATATTAAAGTAATAAAAATATAAAAACCATGATTGTAGCATAAGATAATTAGAAACAATGTGTATTCTCCCTTTCTTTTTCAATTTGCCAGGACCAGTTCAGCATTGGTCAATAATGAGCTGTGCTGAAATGCTGAGGAAACTCGGAAATAAAAATGGCAGTTACCATATAAGGTCGAGCGAGCGATGGGTGGACAAAGTGTGGCCGTGTCCAGAATGATGAATACCACACAATCAATACATGCTCAGCCACTATTGGTGCGTGTATTTGTCAACGCTCAAGTAAACACAACTTAATGTTATTGATGACAAACAATAACGATGTTGTTCAATGTGAAAGCCAAAACCTTAGTGAAGAAGGTCTGAGAGTTTGAAAGCAATACTGTATTAGATGGAGGAGTACAATGTACACAATGAACTTAAAAAAAAAAAACAAAAAAAAAAACGTGCGTGTGTGTATAGGGATAAAAGTTATTTATCAAACAATTGTATAAATTTTCAGGATATATTGTGCATATTTCCTTCTGTAAACTATTTTGAATAACCTTGTGATGGATCATCTGAAAGTCCACATTTAATGCTCGTGAAGAACAAACTGCTTATTCCAAGGCCGGGTAACAAATCATGAGAGATCCTGAATCATGTTAGGTATGGGTGTGCGTTGGTTATAAAAATAAGAAATGAAGGCATAAAAATCAAACAACGAATGGAAGACAAAAGCTAGGCAGCAGATTCAGTGTTGAGTGAGGATAGCGAAGACAAAGGGTGACCGTGTCCAGAATGACGAATATCACACAATCAATTCATCTATCTCTGACACTAAATTCCCCCCAGCTCTATTTCCCCTAACCTTACTTCTCTTTGGAAATCTTTAAAGAAATTTACTTTGTAAGCGTGTAAAAACAACTTATAAAAAGAAAGGTCTATATCTTAATAATTATAAAACTGTGGACCGTCCGGGCGTGCTTGCTTCAATCTTGTCTATGTATGCATGCGAATATGTATATAAGGGTGCGTGTGTGGGTGGATATATAAAAGCTGGAGAGTTAAATGTTTTGGTTTCGATTCTAGCTGATTTTCTAAAGTCAATGTTAGATTTTTTTATGGATGATTTGTTTACATTTTCACCATTAAAAACACATTATTTTAATGCTTTTATAAATTGTTTACATTTTCACCATTAAAAATACATTATTTTAATGCTTTTATAAATTGTTTACATTTTTACCATTAAAAACACATTATTTTAATGCTTTTATAAATTGTTTACATTTTCACCATTAAAAACACATTATTTTAATGCTTTTATAAATTGTTTACATTTTCACCATTAAAAATACATTATTTTAATGCTTTTATAAATTACTAGTAGAAAGACCCAACCTTGCTCAGGATTGAATAACGATCAATGAATGTTTAACCCTCCTATATTTTTATTGCAATCGAAATTAGTGAAATCGTCCATTTTCCATTCAAATCGACTAATTGCCTACTCTAGTTGGGGACCCACCACGGTGCACAGGGAGGAAGATTCCCCACAGTAACGTAGTCCACAATATACTGTAATCTACATTGCACTGTAGATAACCTACTGTCGATTTTATAAAATTATTTTTATATAATGGCTTGAATTAAAGTGTAAAATGCAAAATTCAAGTATCAAATTGTACTTTAAACAGAAACATTCATTTCAAACGTTCCCCTGTTATATCAAAGAACTTAGTGTCGATTTCATATGCCGGGTCTTTTTTACTTGTGTGTTAATAAAACTTCTCAAATGTACTTATGTTAGGCTGTATAAGGCGTTAACGTTAATCAAAATCGCTTGTTCCTTCTATTTATCAGATTTTTGGGATTATCGATACTTATTCAAGAAATTCCAATACAAAACAGATCTAAGAACACTGCCAGACACAAAATACCTTTTTGTGTGAAATTAAAAAAAAAAAAATGTCCTAGTCGCTTAGGAGTCCATAGGGAACAAACACACAAAATTTCATTTTATATAATAGAGATATTAAAGATTTACATTCTATTTTATAACAATAATATAAATTTGAACCAATTGAACCATCACTTGTTTGAAACCTAATGAGTTATATCGTTTAGTATTGTTTATAAATATAGAATTGCTGTATTTAATTCAAAGTTTATTTTCAGTAGAAAAAAAAAATGCCCTATTAGACTTAAAACATCATCAATTTTCTATGGAGTCAATTGATTTAAAGAAAACCATGTTGGGTTAAATTTGGGATCTAGAGTACCCCTCCCTTCCATTCAAAGAAAAAAAAAACAAAAAAAAAACAGTACGTTGATTTTTTTCGGAACTAAACCAATTGACCTCTATTTTTCAGTGACATGCTGAGTTGATAAATGTATATTTTTGTAGGCGTTTTAGGATGAATACGATTCCTTAAAATCATAAGCTCTTATTGGCTGTGTGTAAACCGCCTACTGCTAGTAGGTAGAAAATTTAGGGGCATATCAAATGAAGCAAGACAAGGATTTATTTTCTGCCTATATTAACAAGATTTTCTTTCAAATACGTAATAAGTAAAATAATGTGATTAAAAGAGATAGAAATGAAATCTAATGGTTCTAGTTTCATTTTTAATGTATAAATTTTAATTCCAAATGGAGTCAAAATAATTTATATATTTGGACTAATATGATGTAGATCATAATTCATATTAAAAATTACACACTAATATATATATATAGCTAGCTATACCGGTGAAATCCTGCGGTTTAATAATAGTTAAATGTTTTTTTTTAGGTAAGTAGTAACAATAGTATTACTATATGCAGTTAAGCTTTTAAATAAAAATACCTTTTAGTATTTAATGCCTACATATCAAATAACTTACATTTTGTTATTTATACATTTTCATCGTTTTTTTTTTTTTTGTTTTTTTTTTAATACAACTTAGAGTCTAGTATTAAATAGTATTAAAAGGTCAATTGTTAAAAAGTAGCAAAAGTGTACAGATAGTGACAACAGCATTACTATTTAGATTCAGTTTAAGGAGGAAAATATACAATGAACAATTATTATCTTATATAAATACTAGCGGGGGTACCCGGCGTTGTCCGAGTGTTTGTTTCCGGGACGGGGGGGGGGAGTTTTAAAAATGTTATGGCAGGTAAGTAGGAAGGATCAAACCCGGAGTCATGAGTAAAAGTAGGAAAATAAAGTGTGAAAAAAAAAAAAAAAAAAAAAAAAAAAAAAAACATCTGCAACGTTAACAGTTCGGCCACCAAGAAAAGTCCATTCCAGTTGTTTAGGAAAAAAAAAAAAAAAAAAAAAAAAAAAAACGACTACGGTAGGTCGGCGCGAACGTGAAAATATAATGTGAATTATCCAGCACGCTAACCACTACGCCACAGAGCACTGCAGCTTAGTTTAGTGATTTTAAATAACTTTACATGAAAGAACTACAAAGTCAAACCGGTGTTCTCTTCTCAACTGTTCCTTGTGAACGATCCCCAAACGGTGTTAAGTGGTGGCAGGGGGAGGAGGAATTTATTAGAGAGAAAATATTTTATCACTTCCATTGATCTTAACCGATTTTGGCCGTGACTTCTCAGCAGAAAAAGTATAGAAATCTAAGATTATCGAGGAATTTGAGAAATAATAAGCCTATAACACACCTCAGATATTGTTCTGCCGTTTGTGCATATTATATTTGCATGAAATATCTTGATTTTTAATCCTATTAATGTCAAAATCAGACGGGGAAAAAATGAGTTCATTTTATTTATATAGAGATAAGGACCCATGGCGCAGTGGTTAGAGTACTTGGAAAAATCATCCGTAAAAGTGATATTCTCTTGACGGTTGAAGGTTCAATTCTCAGTGTGGGTGACTAAAAAATACAATTGCGAATTATTTAGTACCTCTATCCAGTCATGGCTGACAGAACGAGAGCATGCTACCCTCATTAAGTAAATAAAGGCTTCCGTCCAAATTCGAGAGTTCAACAAGATGTACCCGAAAAATGTCGGAGGTTACATTGACTGAAACGTTGTGAAAATGACACTCAAAATGAGAAGACTAGTCCGAAGGATCCAAATATAAATTTTGTTCGTCAGTCAAATTATTTTTTTTTTCCCTAAATAATAATCTTTGGAATTTTTCGAGAGACCAAAAAAATCGGATTCAGAATTGTTACACTTGAAGTATCAATGTATAACTTATCTCAAAAATGGTTTCACTTGCATTTCTCTACAGAATCTAACTAAACAGAGTATAATTATTAAAAGCTAGAGTCGTCTCTCGGGATGTGGCATATCTTAACTCTCGTAACGTGCAAGGAGAGGTTAAAGCACAAAACATATCAAAGAAATTAAAAACATCCCGCGACAGTGAAAACTCAAAATAGATATTACATATAACGTAATAAAGAAACGTTTTTTATTACAGTATGGTATCATTAGAAAACAAAAATATCTGTTCTATCACAAATAACATTACATTCTTCCAAAATTACCATACATCAAAAGTATTGTGGTATAATGCTACTTCACATCGAAAACGATTCATACTTTTTATAAAACTAGAATTATGTGCCCTATTGTCCCAAATTCTAGTACATTAAATTATTTTTAATGCCGATACATAGTTTAAGCAAAATGAGTTTTTTGGGAATTATTAAAATAATTTTTAACGATAGTGATATTGCTTAACCATTCATATTTTCATTTTTTTTTTTTCTTTCAGAAATCAATGATGTCACGCCAAAATTATAATAATCTTGTGACTGCAATGTTTTAAGCTCTATTTTGTAAGAAAATCCAAATTGCTCAATTGGTAGAACCTCAAACTGAAGATCGCAAAGTTTTATTTTCCGTTTTATTATTATTCAGTTTTATTTGTTTGGAACTTATTTGCTACTGAGAAGATGGGGGCTTGCCTGGTCAAAAAATATGCTTAAATATATTCATGCAGATTTCGTACTTATTATTACGAGCTAATTCTATATTGATTATATTCTACCTAATATGTAGTGCAGATTTCAAAAGTTAAGAAAAAAATGAATTGCATGCCATCAGCTAGAATAGAAACCAAAACATTTAGTGCTCCAGACGCTTTCCCTACAATTTGAGCTATTGACAGATAGGTAAAAAGATTTACAATTAAACCACTTTAAGCTATGAATGAATTTGCACGTGCACAAAAGTAATAAAAATATGTCAGCAAGTTGAAATGAACATTTTACATTTCAACTTGCCGACATATTTCTGTACGCGTTACTCATCCATCCAAACAAAGATTTTACTAAATCATCCTTGGTGTACGATTACTATTTCCTTTGAATTGCGGTGATATGTGACCAGTAGTTTAAGAGTTTATCAGTTAAATATTTACACACAAACACACAGACCTGTTTTATTTATATGGATTAATACATTTCCTATTTCTAAGATTTCTGATATTTTGAAAGGAGACAAATCCTACAATGTACGTTTAAAAATTGTGACTAACGGAAACGCCGTGACTGACAAAATCTCTATACAAGATACTCCAAATCAGATCCTGGTGTCATATAGCAAATTATAAATTGAGACAGAAAATGTATTATTTGCTGATGATTATATTTTTTTTTTTTAAATAAACTAGTTTTATAATTCTGTGGATTTTAATTGGATCAAGGGAACTTTACCAAGTGAAACCTCTCAGGAGTTTGTCTTATTTGCTCTTAAAAAAACAGCCGACATACGAGAAAAAACATCACTTCAGTGTTTCTTTTTAATCAGCAGACATGTATGGTTAATTGCTGTTCCAAGCGTATAATAATAAACTTGGGCCATTGATAATGGACTTCTTGCCTCAATAAATAAGGAATTGGTGACAATGGCCGGACAGCAAACATCTCATTAACCATTACTGTCTTTTTCTTTTTTTTTTTTTTTGCATCGTTTATATCTTTTTATTTTTTTTTTATTTTTCTCCTTTTCCTTAAAAAAGGTTTCCCTGCCTTTGCCCAATATATTATTAGCATGACTGCTAACAGCTGAAAACATCCCTCATCTATCTTCTGCTACATTAAGGTGAACATTCTTAACCCCCAGGGTGCAAGGGTGAAAGCGCACCAATTTAGCTTTAGCATTGTAGACTACTCCCACTTCTCCTCCGTCCTGATATGAAACTGGAGGGTTCTGCATGTGCGCTCATCTTTTGCCCTGGTCTGTCTAGTTTTACAGCATATCAGCTCTGCCTTATGTAGTGCTTAACGTAAACAATTTATCAAACACAAGCTTTTTCTTTTTGTTATTTGGTGGGAAGAGGTGAACTATTACCATCACAGACTATGGGATAGACTGTTTTCAGATCTTATTGGAATTATTTTGTCGATTACACACTAATACTGTTGTGAAATGTATGAACTCACAATCCCTCACTTCCACAAAGTTATGGGTAAAAGCAATAACTAGTTTTCATCTAATCATAGACAATCATTGAACAATAGATATAGTGTTTCAGCATAACATGACACAAAAGAGATCAATATGCCATACAACAGACAAACTAAACCATTTATTCAAAGTTGGGGGGGGGTAATCGGGTGTTTATTTAATGTTGTACACGTTCACACACGAGACCCAACACGTATGCAGTCTACGTCAAAAAGGAGACCAAGACAGAATAATTCGAACCCACTTTTTCGTGCAACAACGACATTTCATCATTCTCCTGCCATGCATGACTTCTCGTTACACCTGTGACGTCTCTCACGTGACCATCCTCTCTAACGTGCTCTCTCTCTCTCTCTCTCCTAGTTATAGTCTTATTTTCCTTACCGTGACAGTAATTCAGTATTTGCATCTGCACACTACTCGGTATTCGCATCTGCGCTCTGTTACATTCATACCTTTACTAAAAAGGTACAGAGACGTGGATGAAGATAATGATGAAGATAATGATAATGATGAAGATAATGATGAAGATAAGAAAATCTGATGGGAATTTGAACCTTATTTGCTAATTATTTAAAATTGTGACCATATCTATCCATGTATGTGTATGCATATATTTATGCAAGTGTAGGCATATGTGTATATGTGCTTGTGAACATGTGATTATAGACAATTTTCGGAAGTTTACCACCTATGAAAAAAAGGCATCTGAAAGCCAGAGAGAACAATAACTGACAATAACAACGCCCCATCTAACAAATATCTTCCACTCTATAATACACCCTAATGTGTATTTATTTGTATCCATGTCTTGTCACTCCAAAAATTAGCAATAAAAAATAATTTTAAAAAAAGCAACAAAATAAACTACCAAACAAGATCATTCGATATTAAGGGGAAAGAAGAAAGCAGACCAGCCCTCCCCACATCTCACTGTTTGAAATTAATTTTTATCCTTTTTATACGATTGATTTTTTTATTTTGTTAAATTTTTGTAATTTTCTAGTTTGAGATGTTTTCTTTATTTCTTTTTTAAACTTCACGTTATTTTATATTAATATGAATATTAAACGTGAACATTTGCAAAACATCATTTTTGATGGAGGGTGCACGCTCCTCATTGAATAATTAACATTTATTTTGTGAGTAAAATTTTCTGCTTAAATGAAATTAAAAAAAAACTATGGTAAATTAAAAATGAATAAACAATGCGAAAGAGTTTGATTTGGACAGTTTAAAGTTGTTTCAGAATCATTAAAATACATCTTGTGTAGATTTATTTTTATTCAAGCTTTTAATTTGCATAGGTCATCATCAGGAATAATAAATCACCGCTTGATGTATTCTGGAAGTTTCCTTTATTCTCTATCTCAACAATTGAGAAACATTGTTAGATTTTTTTAAAATTGGATAACAAAAGCATACAATGGAGTGGTTTGTTGTAATGATCACACACACACACACACACACATATGATATCGAAATCACCGAACATCTTTTAAACAAGACACTGACAAAGAAAATAACACTACAAATAACGAAAACAACAACAACAATGCAGATAAAAATGAAAACAAGAGATGATAATAATAGAGACAATAATGAAGATAGCAACAGACCCAATAGTAATAACAAAAATAATAAGAAAAAAAAACGAAGAAAAACTCAACCACATTAGCAGTATGGATTAAGGAATTAAAGGAAAATAAAATTGAATATAAAATTATGATGGTCAATAATAGATAGAGCGAAAAATATAAACCAAGCAAATCAAAAAGCAACCTTTGTATACTAGAAGCATACTATATACTAATATCAGAAGAAAAATTATTAAACCAATGACAAGATGTAATTCACGGGTATCTGCACAAAAATAGATGCTTAATTTCATGCATTAGACCAGATAAAAAAAAACAACATAAACGGAAATGTAGAGCGAGTAACAAAAATAAAAAAAAAACCCAGATCAATCGACCATGTAAGAACATAAATAAAACAAAATAGAATGTAAGAATATAATTAAAAAACTGGATAAATATAATTAAAAATAAATTGAAAAAGAAAGAAACAAAGAAAAGAAAAACCAAAACGTATAATATAAGTAAAGAAAAAGATGTAAGAGAAGTAACTAGTAATAAAAATATTCCATGAGAGTGACCTCCCCTTGAAACAAAGACATTAACTAATGAATAAGAATCCGAAACCAAACAAAATGAATATTAGAATAAACACATATAAATGTAGAAATAAAATTATAAGAAAAATAGGAAAGAATAAATAATACGAAAAAAAAAAAAAAAAATTGCAAATTAAAAAAAAAAAAAAAAAAAAAAAAAGACAGAGCATACAGTAGACCTGAGTGGCTTCCAGGCCTTGATAAGTGGTGATCACTGTGTAAAAAAAAAAAAAAGACCACAAGTTTTTACATCAGTTTTCCTTCTAGATGCACATCTTAATTAAGACGGGGAGGGGGGGGCGCATCTCTCCCAGTAAATTAATGCATCCCCAGATACCAACCTGGAAATGTTTATGGCAGCGTAAATATACAAGGTGAGCCAAAAGTAGATGGACAATGTTTTAAATCTTTCTATCTGTGGAAATGGCACTCTTGTCATGATAAAGGTCAACTAGGGTCAGCCATCCAGCCACAATAAAAATGGTCCTGGCTACCTATCTTAACAATATTCAGCAACGAAAACAAATATAACTTACCTTGATCAGTTTTTCTTTTAAGAGTATAGATAGCCAGGACCATTTTTATTGATGCCGGATGGCTGAACCTAGTTGGCCTTTATCATGACAAGAGTCTCACTTCCACAGCTTTACAAACATTGTCCACCTACTTTTGGCTCACTGTGTATAAAATCGCTCCAGAGAAAACATGAATAAGAATTCGAATAAGAACCTAAAAAGAATGAAAGATTAAGACAAAGTCAAAAAATTCTTAGTGACCGTAGTTTTGAAGAGACCAAAGCTATCGATCGTGGGAAACAGTCAGCAGAGAGTTCCACAAGCCTGCAGTTCTTAGAAAGAACTGACTGGAATAGAAAGTTGTATTATAACGAGATATCTGAACAACAAATTGATGAATACCATTGGACCAAGGAGCTGAAACAAAGGAAATAATGAATAAATTTGACCATTCTAAAGAACATGTCATAATAGTACTTATATAAAAAAGAGTGAGATTAGCAAAATCACATTTGTGGGAGAAGATGCAGAGGAGAATAAGTGGAGCCAACCATATTGCAGATATACTTTTACTAACATAAAATAAGAGTTTAAAAGATTGCAAAATAGATATTGCAAATGCATAAGAAATGGATATGCAAAATATCTAGCAGTAAAATGTTCTTCCTATTAAATGGAAAGAGAATGCAATCGTTAAATAAAAAATCTAATATATAATGTCTGTCTGTCTCCATATTTTCAAAATTTATCTCCTCTGAAACTAAAAGTCGCAGAGCGGCGCTAGGGGCCTCAAATGATTGCATTTTTTACGGGCCGTTCTTTTATGGCACTTTAGCCGGTTAAAATAGTTTTTAAGGGGTTAAAGAGGGGGTCAAAATTGAAAAAAAAAATCATGATACATTCTTACATTCATCTTAGTTTATTCTTAATCAGTTCATATGCATGTCACATTGGTACAGTGGTAACGTCACCAGCTTTGAACCAGTTTTGCTTTCGGTTTCGATTCTAGTTGATGGCACCCAAATATATATATATTTTTTTTTACTTTAGAAATCACGACTATAATAATATATACGAAATCTGGATAACGTAAAGTATATTTAAGTGTATTTTACAACAGGGCAAAGCCCCACCCCCCACTCCCACCCCACTAGTATAGATAAAAAAAAATGTGTATAGTTTAAGAGAACGATTTTTACTTGATTGGCTATAAAACCGGAGATTCAATATTATGACTATGGAGGTGGTTATGGTAATTCTAATTTTTGCGAAACAATCCTCAGCATACAGATTTATAATTGGTTTTGGATCTGAATTCAGAAAAACAGAAAAGGTAATCATATTTCGGAAACAGCTGAGGATCCTCGTTTTCTATTTCACAATCTAAATTTGTTTCACTGATATATACTTTAATTCCTTTGGAATTGCGAATTTTCCAGCAATGAATTGACTTATGCAAGTGCTAAATCTGTGATATGTTGAGCTTAACATCCCTAGGAATTTAAACAGCATTTTTTTTTTTTTTTTTTACATTTATAACTCAAGGCTTCGTCAGACTATATATTACACACCATAGCATAAATCACTGCTTCGTTTAGTATTAAATTTTTTTATTTTTATTAATTTTTTTTAATATTTACAATCAAACTACATTAATGATTTTGAAAAAATATATTTCTTTAAAAAATATTTTAATATTATAGGAGTTATTTACATATTTTTAAATATGTGCGTGTGGGGGTTTTCAGGTCTTGTCAGGACTATACCACTCACTAATACTATTGAAAAAAGTATGAGTTCATATACAGCCCCATCTATGGATGAGATAATAGCATAGACTAAACCCTCGTCTTGGTTGTGCAAAAAATAAACTGAATCAACACCAGTCTTCCTCTGTGTATTTCAACATTGTTTCCAGTTTTCTTGAATTCCATACGACTAAACTGAAACAATGTCGGTTTAGCAGTGGTATAATTAGATAATGGGTAACCTTTGTTTCATTAGACATTTTTGTGCAATCACCATTACAGAGGATATCCATTGTCTTCAGAGTTTATATGCATGTTGACTTGTCTCCAATTGTATTTTTTCACTTTAAGTACATTTGTTTTTTTGTCTTGTTTTTATCCCATGTCAGAAAATAATGAAAACATTTTGCCAATTATCAGTGGTGATGATGAAGCTTGTTAAATTACCAGAGCTTATTATCATTATCATTTTATGTTAAAACCAGCTGCTGCTTCGCTTATTCACAAGTGAGGGCAGTGAGGAAACAAAAACAAATCTCTCCAAATCATGTGGGAAGTGCAAATGGTTATATCCACACAGATCATAATATCAGCAAGATGTATCCAAATCTGGTTGGCTCTATTATATTCGTGTAATAGAACCTTGGAAAGGGATGAACCTCCTCCTGCATCAAGAAATATGGATACTAAAAGAAAAGCGTCTTTAAATGAAGCTTTTTTTTTTTTTTTTTAACATGGGAGTCACAAGTTACCAAGGCCTGAAAGTTACTCAAGGATAAGGGTTAATGAATGTAAGGCAGTTGGTGAGACAATAGTGTAATGATCATAGAATGGGTATTGTGTTAACTCAAAATACTACAAAAAGATAAAATGCTATAAAATGTGCAAAAATAAACCAACTTCAAGAAATTTTTGACAGTATACTTTCAAATTCTAGCAGGTGTTTCATAATTGGCCTAATGGATACAATTGTGGACCATGGAATCTGCTTTGTTGAGTTAAATCCCCATAAATCATTTATAACAATTCATGCATTAATACTGTTGAGAAAGGTATGAATTCTGAATTTTCCACCAGCCACGTGTAAATAACTGGTGTTTGATGAATTATTTATAATACATAGCGTTTCAACATCATACAACATAAAAAGCATTTACTCAGTGTGTGTGTGGGGGGGGAGGTATGTTTTCAGTTAGCTAAATGAGCATAAACCTAGCAAACATTTTTTAAAATGAAAATATCATTAACATAAATTTTGAAGGATTGAAAAGGATAGGGTAAATGTTTTCCTATTAAATTTCTATATAAAATTTGAAGCAAAAATAAATTTACGTGCTCATTTAGTATTTAACATTGTGAAGAGAAAGGAACATTTTATCCATTTCACTTGTATTTTAGTTTGCCCCTTTTTGCTCAACTATTTTTCACTTAAAACAAAATTGCACGACATTTGGCATGAAGCACCATTGAGAGGTCAGTATCAGAAATACTACTGCTACTATTCAAAACTATAAACACTTATAAGCTCCAAAACTATTGGAACATAGTTGTAAATTTAGCATGAAGCACTCTTTGTATGCCGGATGTGTCATAAGTCGGTCCAAGTGATAATACTGCTACAATTGCTAGGACTGATAAACAATTACAAATTAAAACAAAATATATTAATTATGATGCTTAAATAATGCTCAACAACATTGTAGAATCTTCTCAATCTGAGGAAGCTAGACTTTAGGAAAAACAAGTCGAGCATTCCTACAGCTACATACCTAGAAAACAGTCATGAAACCCGACAGTAAAATGGGACAAGAAGGAGAAAGAAACAACATTAGAAGTTAGTGCCCCCCGGAAAGAGAAAAGATAACGAAATACCAAGGTCATCTGTATGACATGAAAAAAAAACTGGAATCTTAAAATCTCTATCATTTCAGTAATTATAAGAGCAACTAGACAATTGAAAAATAATTTCAAAAACAACCTGGCAAATATACCCGGTAAACCAAGTGCAAGAGAGATTCAAACAATTACATTTAAAGAGACGGTCAGAATCTTAAAGATCTCTCAGTTGGAATATCTGAGTTAGCGGGTGAATGTTTGACATCTGTCTAATGGAAAAAGATTTTTCGCCTGACGAGATCTTGATTATTAATTACAGATCAAAACATTTTCATGCCAGTGTAGCAAAGCCTGTACATTCTCTCTCTCTCTCATATATATATATATATATATATATATATATATATATATATATGTGTGTGTGTGTGTGTGTATAACAAAATCGTATTTAGCATAAGCACCAACATTGATAAGCATCTTTAACAATATAAAATTTAAAAACATTAAAATATATAAATGAATACATTAAACTATACTATTCTCCCACCAAAGTAATAGACTTAAATACTCTAACAACAAAATACCCCGATGATTTAAAGTGCTCGAGATGAACCACACAATCTTGGAGCCTTACTACATAGACTCTCCCTAATATTCAGGAGATTGCTTGCATAGTAGAGAAACTAATTTAAAAATCTGAAGGGAGGGGGTAATCAAACTTGCCTGGATAATTATCTGCCGCCTAAAACACACACACACACACACACACACACACACACACACACACACACACACACAATGGGAAATAGAGAAACCATGCTGAAGGGTCCAGATGCTTATTCTATGAATTTGAATATGAATCAGTCTTACAGAAGAGTCATTACAGCCATTTTATTCATTTGAAAACATGTCATGGTTACTTGTCATCAGACTTGTAATTGCTACCACATGCATCAGCTTAGTACAATCTCTTTATCAATAAAACAATGTTGTTCGTGTTTCTCAGTATTTAACTTGGATAAATACACATTCAATTTCGTACTTCATTTGAATTATTGTTTTCTTCTTCGGTGTTCTTCTCACAATGTTTTGGACAGCGCATGACCTTTAACCTTCTTCAGATGTATTTGGGTGTTAGTAACCTTAAGTCAGAAGAGTTTTAAAACAAAAAAAGGTTTCATTTAAAAGATTTTTAAGTGGTCTTACATTTTTGATCAACAGTGTACGAGGTGTTCCACAGGTGAACAGTTCTGGGAATGATGCGTTGTTCATGGAATCCACATTAAGGTTTAGGCACTGATAAAGAGTGGGGGAAAATATTTTTAGTAGTATTTTTTTGTGTGTGTGAAAAATTGGCAATGGGAGGGCATAGATTGGAGCTCAGGCGAGCATTTGTTATGAAAATAACGATAGAGCAGAGACAAACTCGCAACGTCTTTTCTGTGGGAAACAGGCTGCAAAAGAGAAAAGGGCATCATCTACTAGATTACAAAGTCGGTTTTAAACTTTGTGAATGCAGAATAGTTTAATGAAATAAATTATCCATATACCAGTCTAAATGGCAGTCTACATTACAGCTTAATCATTTCAGTTGTGTTATTTCAACTTTTTTCTGTACATCCACCCCAAATCCAAACATTCCAATTTTGACCCAACTACTCACTTTATAATTACAATCAACAAAACAGGAACCATACAAAACAATATAGTATTAAGAAAAAAAAGAGTATACTTTCCTGTTCAGTTTTATTCCTAAATTCAACCACTTCAACAAAAGTATTCCCATAAGACCCACTCTTCATCTGTAAGTAGGTTTTCAGTCAGAAATTAGTCCCTTGACTCATTTTTACAAAATGAAAGCCACCAATCTCACACCATGATTTTATTGCTAATTTTAGTCATGGTTAATAGTATAACTGCTTTAGCAAGACTAAAGCACAATATAGTAAGATTAGTTTAAATCTTCTGAATGAAGAACCTAGAAATAGACATCTAAAAGAACTTACACAGTAATTTTGTAATAAGCTGTGAAATTTTCAACTTATTTTAATCCGTTTCCATAGTACACTATGCAATCTAGTATATGAAATTAAGTTCAGACTTTCACTGTCAGACCCAATTAGCAATGCACCTAACATATCGATATTTGAGTTTAACTAGCCAATTTTTCTTGATCTTCTTTCTACCATGTTATTTTACAAGAAAATGTCTTTGACTCAATTTTTTTTTCAGCAAGGAAGTTTATAACAATAGTGACAAATTTAAATGACCTGAAATGATCTTTTTTTTCTAAAAAAAACAAAAAAAACAAAAAAAAACTCAAAGAATGTAAGGAACATAATTCACATTTTCACCAAATGGGAGTTCTCTTCCTTACCATATTATCTTTTTATCTTAGAGATCATGATGTCTATGATTTCAAAGATGTGCTGCATGAATGAAACTACTTATTGAAACCTCATTCTGTTTAGAAATCCCATGAATAGAATATAGTGTCACGTGAGATCAAGAATGCTGACCACCTTTTCCTATATATTCAACACTTAGAAAAGAATTAGAGTTCTTGTCTGACTGCCACAAAATGAAGTTTTGCTGCCAAGTTTTCCCATAACCTTTTAAAGCTTAACTTTCCATCTTCTTCCCCCTTGAAACCATCAACCCAGACACGCGGTAGATCAAGCTAAAGCTCAAAGCTGAAACCAATTTTGAGAAAAGCATCAAAGAATTACATTTTCAATAAGAGAAATAAATTGGTAGACATGCATATTTACTTATTCAAGCATGGTCCATGTAAATAGAAGGCGCTTCCATTAATGTCACATAACCAGCTGATGTCACAGAATAAAGTACAATGGCTATGGTTAGGTGATAGACGACTATTACGAGGATAATTGTTTTCTGTTTCAATTTACAAAGAAATTGACAAGGGATTTATAAAAATGGTCCAAACATGACTATTTTTTTTTCTAAAATACAAAGAATTATTTTACATTTGGACACGTGCAATTAAAAGACAGTATTTTTTTTTTTTTTTTTTTGCCGGGAAAATACTGTAGTAAAGTATTATTTTTTCTAAGTTTAATTATTGATTATAAAATGCACTCTTTCTAAAATAATACCCTTAATGACCGTCTATCGCCTAACCATGGCCATTGTACTTGAATGGAAGCTGCAACCTACTGTCTGTACAACTGCAAAGAAAGCTATGGCAACACATCAAATACTTGATAAAAAAAAAAAAAAAGTGAATGGGATTCTGAATGGTGTGCAACAATGTATGAAAACCTTGAGGGAGAAAGATAGATGGAGTCATAGCCGTCAATGTCTGTATCAGGCAAGACACCATTTGAATGAATGCACTGGATACTTGTTTTCATTTAACTATTATGCTCAGTTCTATTTATGCATATTTTCTATATTATGCATAATCGTATGATACTTGAGATGAAAATTTCTAGCACATGCAAACTATATAAAGTGGCAGTGTTTTTGTGTACGGAACAGTCTACCAAACTCTTCTGAATTTTTAGTCTACAAACTTGAAACTTGGTATATAGGGAATTTGAACCTGTGGAACAATTTCGATTTGATTTTTAGCTAGTAAAAATAGCTGCTAAGAGGTCAAAATTGCTCCCCCCCCCCAAAAAAAAAACAATTGACCTAAGTTAACTAAACACGTTACTTCTATGCATGTGCACATACACATTCATAGCTTGAAGTCACTTAATTTGTAAGCTTTCTTATCCATCTGTTAATAAATCAAACGGTAATAACTTACGCTGGAGCATTAAATATTCTTACTTTGATTCTAGCTAATAGCACCCAAGTCATATATATATATATATATATATATATATATATATATATATATATATATATATAACTTAATAATAAATATTAAATTTGCATGAATTAAAATACATTTAAGCATATTTTACGACCAGGCAATGTCAGACAGTTTGCTAGTATATATATCTTTTAATCAGGATACGGAACAGTCATTAGATCATCATTGCCACCACCAAAATTTGGACCAATCGGGTTAGCAGTTGTCTATACTATCATCTAACATTACCAGTTCTTTTCTCAATGCATTTTCTTCCAGCAAACCATCAATACCAATTCCATTACCACTCGAATATGCCTACCCACCATCCTCAGCCAGCTCACAATTTTCATCTATTTTGACGATAAACGAGTTTCCTCTTGAGGCCATTCTCCATCTCCTTCAGCTCGGTTGCTTTTTGTGTCTCGATTTTCTCCCTTTATTGACTCTCCATGATTAATATCTTCAAGAGATTTCTCTTTTTCAGCCATTTGTGTTTTTTTGTTTCTATTTTCCATGGTTATTGATTCTCACCAGAATTCCGGCTGTTTGTTGTCATACACAATGAGAATTGTGTTCCTTGCTTTTTTTTTTACTACTTAAATCTTTTGTTATCTTTTAGAATGAAACATTGGCGGCATTGTATTTTCCAACTGTATCAAAGTAGGCACTAAAAAAAAAAAAAAAAAAAAAAAAAAATATGGATATAAAAATATTCTGCAGATATAGAGATGGCATTTGCGGAAATCGTTTCCAGGGAGGGGGGGGGGAATGTAAATCCTTTACTTGTATTACTTTATTTGATCAATATCTGCTATCCGATGGACCTTGCTTGCATCTTGTCTATGATCGGGCGATTCCATCTTTTAAAAAAGGGATGACAAATGAATATATATATATGTGCATATGGCCGTGGCTCAGAGGCTAAGGAATGAAGGTGCAGAGTTTTGTGCTTTGGTTTCAATTCTAACTGATGACATCCAAGTCATATATATATTTAATTTTGATCTATTTCAAAGTTATAAAAAGAATGATTTGTGTGTCACCAGCTACAATCGAAACCAAAAAATACAGCTCTCCAGCCTTATCCATTAGCATATCACTTAAATGCATATGTATACGAAAACTGCAAAAAAATAAAATAAAATTTAAAAAAATAACGCTGTTTAACCTATAAAACTTAATTAGCGCAGAAAACGAAGCATAAAACAAAGTCAATTTACACAAAGTCAAGATCAATGATTTTTTTTTCAATTTTGATCCGTTAAGTTATTTTACCAGCTAAAAACTAAATTGAAAGTATGTTACAGGTCCAAATACCCTATATATCAAGTTTCAAGTCTGTAGACCAAATATTCAGAGAGAAGTTTGGTAAAGACTTTCCACAGGCACTGACAAGGCCAATTATATATTTCAGTGTGCTAGAACGTTTTCATCTTAAAATTCTATGCGATTATGCAGAATGTAGAAACTATGCGTAATAATAAAATGAAACCAATCATCTTATAAGAAACCATAAAAATGAATAAGTAATTAATGCTCATTTTTCAAAGGAATATGCAAATTAGTTAACTTCCATGTAATCGCTTGAATATCCATGATAGAGTATATTAAGTTCATTTTAATATTAGGTTGGTGCAAAAATGGTTTTTATATACAAGTTGAACGTCAAAAAAAAAAACAGCATTATATTTTCACCAACCTGCTAATTTTTAAATAGAGAAAGTAGGCTTTTAATATCAATGTCAAAGCGATAAAAACTCAGCTTATCTATATATATATAAAAATGTAATTCTTGATTCGTTCAAAGTCGATAAAACCATATTTCTACATTACCAATTTATTTGAATTTTTCAGACAATCCATCTTTAAAGTCGAGGGATATTTCCAGGTTATTAAAATAAATTATCACCAATTATGAAAATATTAAATAAAATAAAAAATATTTTTCGTAAGCCCATACTGTGGACTTTTTTTTGTTGATAGAACTGAACTTCCGTTTCAATTCATTTCATACACCACGATTTGATGAGACAAATTAGGTTTCATTTTCTGTTTACTCGATAAGTAAAAAAAAAAAAAAAAACAAACATTCCCTATTTTAAAAATTTAAATTCATTGTTTTATCTTCCAGATTTTTTAATTTAAAAATTTTTTCTTTACTATATCAGGCATAAAAAAAAAAGTTGCTCGCTTGAGTTGAAGCATAAAAGTTGAAGTTGTTTTTTTGTTTATGTTTTTTAAACAGTTGTTTCGATATAAGAAAATATGAAGTTTTTTATTATTAAAACTATAATTGTTAGGTGAAAGTACAGGTTTGTTCAAAGAAAATTTACGGATTGGTAATGTGCTTAAATAATAAATTCGTGCTAATGCACTTACTGATCCGCGCTATTTTCTAAATCCTATTTCCACGTTTAATTAAAGTTTTATATGTTTTTAGGTACAAAACCTCCCCTTCCCCATGTTAAGAATGGCTTTTTAAAAAACATTATTTCAGCCCGGATAAATAAGTGCATGAGTACCGATTAATGTTTTTTTTTCTTTTTTTTTTAAAGAAAACTTTTAACAAAATTGAAAGTACACTTTTTTTTTTTTTTTACAGAAGTTGTTTTTACATGAGAAAATATGAATGCTTTTTCTTTATTAAAGAAATTGGGTACTCATGCACTTATTGATCCGTGCTGAAATAATATTTAAAAAGCTATTCTTAACATGAGGAGAGGGAGGGTGTTTTGTACCTATTCTGTACTTTAATCTTACAATTGAATAAAAAAATTTTTAGATTAGGTCCACCTCCACAATTTTCTTTTAAATGACAACTTTTAAAGGTTTTCGACTATGCTGAATACGGAAATCGCATTGAAATTTTGCAGAAATAAGTAGTTATCAAGATATAAAGTTGTATAATGCATTGTAATCTCTGGCGGCCATCATTTTTACGCTTTAACGATTTAAACAAAACGCTTTTACGATTTAAACAAATCTACGCATATAACAAAGATGGTTGCCAAAGAATACAATGCATAAAACAACTATTTATATCTCGATAACTACTTATTTCTGCAAAATTTCAATGCGATTTCTGTATTCAGCATAGTCGAAAACCTATAAAAGTCATTTAAAAGAAAATTATGGAGGTGGACCTAATTTAAAAAAAATACCAAAATAACATAAAACTTTAATTAAACTTATAAATACGATTTAAAAATTAGCGCGGATTAATAAGTGCATTAGCACCCATTAATCAACTAACGTGACCTTATTGCCAAATAAGCTCCGGTTACAATGTTGAACGCGCCGTTCACGTTTTTTTTTTTTTTTTTTTTTTTTTAAAGTTAAATTCAACTTTCACAATATCTTTATTTTTTATAATTTCACGATATCTTTTTTAATAAAATAAAATAAAAATATTAGGTAGTTATGCAGAAAGTGATCCATGCTGAAATAACATTTAAAAAGCCATTCTTAACATGGGGAGGGTGTTTTGTACCTATTCTGTACTTTACCCTTACAACTGAATAAAAAAAAAACATGAAAAAACTTGAATTAAACTTGGAAATACAATTAAAAAAAATAGCACAGATCAGTAAGTGCATTAGCACCAGAAATTGTTAGGTGAAATACAGAACAGTTTCTACCAAGAAAACCGTTATTTTTTCAGCGATTCTTACCAAGGGGAGGGGATCGTGTTTTGTCACTATTCTGTGCTTTCAACTAACAATTTATTAAAAAAAAACAAAAGGTAAATTTTCACATTAGGTCCACCTCCACAACTTTTAACATGGGTAGGTTGGGGGTGTTTATTCCGAAAGCCGTTCTTAACATGGGGAGAATGGTGGTATTTATTCCAAAAGCCGTTTTTAACAGGCGAAAGACAAGAAATTAAAACACGTGGTTAGGCATGGGTGTTGTTTATTCCAAAAGCTGTTCTTAATATGGGGAGGTTCGGAGTGTTTATTCATGGCCGCCAGTGAATTATAGTGCATAGTACAGGTCTTTATATCTCAAAAACTACTTGCCTCTGCAAATTTTAAATGAGATTTTCTTATTCAGCATAGTCAAAAATTGGAGGTGGACCTAATGAAAAAAAAAAAAAAAAAAAAAAAATACCCCCCCCCCCCCCCAAAAAAAAGATATTGTGAAATTTAAATTTAAGCACAGTACCAAAAATAAAATTAGACAGAAAAATACCCCTTTTGGGTTTGTACTTGCACAAAAACTTGAAAAAATTGTCAACAAAAACAAATATATAACAAGTAAATATTTTCAAAGGCAAGATAAATTACTTTTCTACCTAATTGGATAATTTTTAGTGTTTTTATTGGGGTTGTACTACTGTACATATAGATTCGAAAAAGTTGTCAAAAAATAAATGTATAACAAATATTATCAAAGGCAAGATATGTTACTTTATTACCAAAATGGATAATTTTAGTTTTTTTTTTTAATGTAAAAGGTCTATTCGTCTCGAAAAATGCAGCGTTTACTGCTATATTTAAAAATTACAAATGGCGGCAGACTGTTAAACACGTTAAGTTTGGGAAAATGAATTAAAACTAAAAGCTATACAAAATACTGTTAAAAACCACTGAATACACGCCTGCCTATGTCACGGTAATATATATTGAGAGAGTTCCTGATAGTATTTTGTATAGTTTTTAGTTTTAACTCATTTTCCCAAACTTAACATGTTCAACACAGTCTGCCACCATTTGTATTTTTCAAATATACCGATTAACACTACATGTTTTCGAACCGATTAAACATTTTACACTAAATAAAACACTAAAATCTTATCCAGTTACGTAGAAAAGTAACTTATCTTGTCTTTGATAACATTTATTTGTTATATATTTATTTTTCGACAACTTTTTTGTTTCTGCGTTTAGTAATACAAACCCATTTTATTTACTGTAACGTTTAGTCGGCTTGAAAAACAGTGTTTATCAGTGTATTTGAAAAATACAAATGGTGGCAGACACTGTTGATGATAAGTTTGGGAAAATGATTTAAAACTAAAAATTATACAAAATACTGTCAGAAATCCACCAAATATGTCAGCCTATGTCACTATAACATATAATCAGTGGGTGTCTGACACTTTTGTATAGTTTTTGTAGTTTTTAACTGATTTTTCCAAACTTAACATTCAACAGAGTCCGCGACCATTCGTCTTTTTCAAATACATCGATAAACACTGAGTTTTTCGAGCCGATTAAACATTTTACATTAAATAGAAAACACTAAAAAGTTATCCAGTTAGTTAAAAACATAATTTACCTTACCTTTGCTTTCATTTATTTGTTTTTGGACAACTTTTTAGAATCTGTGTATAGTAATCCCTCCCCCCTCACCCAAATATTAATTAAAAACTCACATTTTTTAATACAATAAAAAAAAACTATCTAGCGTTTCAACATTTTAGCAATGTTTGGCTTGATCCATTGAATGTTGGTCGAGCCCAAGCCATGATTGACAGTAACTCCCGAGGATCTGTTTCCAATTCTGCAAGAGTACCATTTTTGTTCATTTTCGCCTTTTTTTTTTTTTTTTTTTTTAACTTTTTGGAGAGGATTGCTGTACTAAGAATATAAGAAACATGCATTTTCTCTTTATTAGAATTTTCCATTACACCAAATTGAGCCACAGCAACGCATGGCAGGGTACAGCTAGTATGTATGTGCGTGTGTGTATATATATATATATTACTCTTATTCACTCTAAACAAGGCATATTGACAGGTGGACGTAAGGGAACCATATGTACAAGGACACTATGTAGGGAATTGAGCAGCGAGCATTGTCAGTACAGGAGACCGGGAGGGAATTCCAAAGTTTAGCAGTCCAAAGGAAGAAACTATCAGAGCAAAAGGCTTTCTGGCATCTGGGGATATCTGCAGCAAAGTGGTGGGATTTTGTCGTTTGTTAGATTAGTCAGGGGTATTTATGTCGGGGGGGGGGGCACAAGTATTATGAATTCGTCAGAGCAGATTTCATTAAAATACAGTGATCAAATGCAAACCATAATGGTGAAAGCTGTATTAATATACGCCCCTTTCCCTCTCACAGTTATATATTTTCAAGAAAAATACAAATGAATATTTTAAATACAGATTTGGTTTTTAATGTGGGAAAAATTCAACTCCCCAAAAAGGGACGCTAGATTAAAACTATCTCACAGAAGAGATGTTGCGAGTTTGTCTCTGATGTATCATTATTTTCATGGAAAGTGTTCGACTGAGCTTCAATCTATGGTCCCCCCTCGCAAAACTTTCACAAGAAACATTCGTCTAGCTGTAAACACTATCAATAATTCCCCCCACTCTTTATCTGTGCCTAAACCTAAACGTAGATTCCATGAACAGAGCTTCTTTCTTAGAACTGCACGCATGTGGAATTGTCTTCCGATTTCCTGCTGACTACAATATGGTTGTGTTCAAGTCTAAAGTAAATGAGCCGTTCCATATAAGTTATCAAATTTACCAAATTTTCATTAGTAATGATTACTATATTGTCCAATTTCTACTGTACACTCTTTAACTCTTATCCTTGAGTGGCCTCTGGGCCTTGATAATGTGGTGATGCCTATGTAAAAATAAAAAAAAAATAAAGAATTGCCTCCGTCTACTACGCTGATTGGCGATTAAACTTGTTTAAAGAAAAACAAATAAAATCAATTCTGCGAATATATAAAAAAAAAAAAAAAAAAAGGTCACAATATTTTTTGCTTGATACAACTCGTAACAATGACTACTTTTCTCCTTTAAATATGTTGCATTTTAAATAGGTCACAGTTTAAAGACCTCAACACCGCTTCCACATATCAAATGGTCACTTTAGCAAGATTACAATTTATCATTACTGTAGGATTTGGTTAAAACTGTTCATTCATTGATATTAAATTAAATCTTCATCAATGACAATGATTGTTACCAAAGCTAAACTTTTTCTCCTGTTCATACATTTGTTAATATTGCAAACATTTGTATAAATAATAATAAAAATAAGTCCAAAGACTCCCAAACAATATCGTTTAAGGACAGCTAATAATATGATTAAACTTCGACATTGCACTCCTTACAAAAAAAAAAAAAAATTAAACAAAACAATTAGATAAATTTAAAGAATTCAACAATGTCAGAATGTACCGTGATGTCATAACAGATTTCACATCTTAACCATCTTTAATCTATCTCTACTATTGTATAATAGAAACTTGTGCGTGTGAGGTCATTCCCTATAGACTCGAAAACAGCTGGGCTGATTTTTATGAAATTTCATACAAAGGTACTTCGTGTGCTTGGTAATGTTCTTAGATAGGTTTTATATCGGAATGTCTTTGATAAATATTAATAATCAAAATAATCCGATGAAAGAAAAAAAAAACAGGCGATTTTAATCAAAGTTAACACCTTACACACCCTAACAGCAAAACCGCATTTGAGAAGTTTTATTACGACACAAGCCGAAAGGTGCGACATAAAATCAACAGTAGGTTCTTTGACATGACAGGGGCATGTTCAAAATTAATGTTTCTGTTTAGAGCACAATTCAAGCATGATACTTGACTTTCAGTTTAAACTTTAATTCAAACCATAAAAAATAATTTTATAAAAACAGTAGGTTCTCTACAGTGCAATGTAGACTACAATGTATTGTGGACTAAATCACTGCAGGGATGCATGTGAAGCAAATATGAAAAAAGTCCAAACTGCATTGTAAATTTAAAAAAAATAGTGGATGTTCATAAATTCAGTCAGCTTTTACATTGTTTGGAGAAGAGTCGTTTAGAATAAACAGAATGTAATTCTATTAATCCTTTAACCTGGTGATCAAGAATGGATTATTCAATCAAAAAGCCTATGTTGAAGGGTGTTCCTTGCTTAAGTTGAAAATATAGTTTCTAGTGTACAATATGAAGGATGAAGCATAAAATAATAACGGCACAACCGACAATTGTCTTCTATTAGAAATCATTCCTGGTAAATATAGGTGGCAGTAGTAGTAGATTTGAATGTGAGAGTGAAAGTTTCTCCGACTTTCCAAAGATAAATTATCCAGCAAGACGAAATAATTAAAATAAATGAAATGAACTTATGGCTTCTACACGCAAGCACCAATAGCTTTTGTTTACAGAGCTAGAATAGTTATATAAAAAAAAGGGAAAAATCTAACTTTACTTTATATATAAGACAGATGCACAAAAATAAATATTTATAAATCGACTTTTCAATCTTAAGTAGCACCAATCCACAGACAGTTAATGTGCTAATCTAAAAACCTTTCCACACTCTGCTGAAGTGTTGAGCTTTATACTTATGGAACAGGTCATCCATTTTATTACAACACCGCCTGCGTTTGTGATATAGACCAGACATCAATTAAGTTATTTTTATGTTCAACATAAATGACACTCCTTGCTTGCAAGTTTTTCTGTATATTTATAAACGAGAATATCACTTTTCTGAGAAATGACTGAGGAATTTAACATTTTTGGAACAAATAAATATTTAAATAAAATAAAAAGAAATTTTTTTTTTCACAAAATATATTTCCTTCAAACAAACTATTTACATGATACACATGAAAATTAGCTTCATTTTAGAGGTGATTTATTGCTAGTTTAAATCAAGTGACTACAATTTTCACTTTTTTTTTTTAAGATGAGAAGAAAGTTGTTGTGGAACTCAATTTTGATTACAAATGATGTATTTTCAGAAAAGTTTTCATTATAATACCTTTACTTTATATATCATTTTAAAGGGCGTTTTTAGCTCTATATAATCGTTTAGATTACAATCGTTTTAAAACAATTATGTCTTTTCAGAACGTTGAATACAAGATGGAAAAAAAAAAAAAAATTTTTTTTCTTATTTCAATTCAAGCTATGCTGAAAATCTGCTGAAATAGCTCACGATATCAATGAAGCTTTTGGATCAGGAACCACTACCAAATGCACAGCATGATAGTAGTTTAAGAAATTTTGTAGCAGTGATGAGTGTCTTGAAGGTGATGAGCATAGTGGTCGGCGATTAGATGTTGACAACGACCAATTAAGAGCCTTAGCCAAAGCCAATCCATGCATAACTGTTCAGGAACTTGCTTCCAAATTAGAAGCAACATATATGACGATTTCCAACCACTTGAGAGATTGGGAAGATAATAAAAACTTGATAAATGGGTGCCTCACGAATTGAACGACAACCAAAAGAAATGCTGTTATGAAGTGTCATCATCTCTCTTTTTATGCAACAAGAACGACCCGTTTCTTGACTGGGTTGTAACTTGCAATGAAAAGTGAGTTCTTTGCGACAACCGACGATACTCAGCTCAGTGGTTAGACACTGACAAAGCTCCACAACACTTTCTGAAGCCAGAGTTGCACCAAAAGAAGGTCATGCTGACTGTTTTATGGACTGTGACCAGTCTCATCTGATATAATTCATAATTGTAATTATATTCATGTAGATATTCTACATGATTTATACTTGTGTAATATTTGTGTAAAAAGGTTATAGTAAACACAAACCTATATATATATATATATATGTGTGTGTGTGTGTCTGCGTATATATGTTTAAAAATATTTTTCCTACCAAACACTTGTCAGTTTTTGGTCTACAGACATGAAACTTAACATATAGGGTATTCAAACTCATGCAAACTTTATATTTGGGTTTTAGTTGGGGGGAAAATCGGTGCAAAATTGTGAAAATTAAAGAAATGGAATTTGCCAGGTGATTTGCCAGCATTACAAATATGCATGCGTAACGTAATAGCTATTGGTTCATGTTTCAATTTTTAGCCTTGCAGCAAACATATCTTTATAGCTCAGGTATTCACATCAAAGGAAAAAGTAAGTCGTAAGCTAAACGTTTTGGTTTCGATTCTCGGTGGTGGCACACAAGTCATTCTTTTTTTTTTTTTTTTTTTTTACTTTTTAAATCATTACTATATATCGAGTCCAATATACTATGATAATAAATATGAAATCTGCATCAACCCAAATATCATATTTAAGCGCATTTTACAACTGAGCAATGCTGGGTGGTCTGATAGTAGTTGATATTTTTAATATATCTGTAAAAGTGAACGTGTCTGTCTGTGTGTGTGCACATTTCCCTATGCAATAACTGTCAATTTTAAGTCTACAGACTCGAAATTTGATATACAGGGTACTGAGATTTGAGAAAATCAATGTGATCAGTTTCTGGTCAGAAATTTGGCGATTAAGGGGTCAAAGTTCAACGATTTGACCTTTGAGAACTTTACCAAACTTCGACAATTTTCGGTCTAAAAACTTGAAATTTTAGATATAGGTTCCTTGGACATGGATCTAACTTGATTTGAACCCAAAACATTAAACGTTAAGGGGTCATAATAGGGGTTAAAGTTTTAAAAAATTTGACCTCTGCGGTCTCTACCAAATTACTCTGACAATTTCTGGTCTAAACATTTGAAATTTTACATTAGGGAAATTCAGAGATAGGGCAAGCTTTTTAATCGGTTTGGGTCGAAAATTTTTAGTTATCAATATATAAGTGTATGCATGTATGTCTGCCTAAAACTTTTGACAGAGGCGACGGATTTTTACAAGATCAGTACCATTTTGAAGTTCGACCTTTCAGGCGACAAATACCGAAAAATTAGCTAAAAACATTAATATCTTCACCTTCAACAGGGCACTTTTCTACAGGGGGGGGGGTCGCTTTTTTCGCCGATATTTTTGAAAGTCATCCTCTCCTTTGGATTTTTAATTTTTTTTTTTTAATTTTTAATTAAAACCTACATCACATCTGGTTTGGCGGTGGTAGTAATGGTAAAGACGTCAGTTTTTTTCCCCGTTCTTTTCCTTTTTCGCGGTACGGGTTTGAGCCTGCCTTCCTACTACCAATTTTTTTTTGTTTTTGCTCAACACACACATCCAAACACCCGGGTAACGCCGGGCAGAAATGCTACTGATATATATTCTCACATTTTCTATTTCTAAATAAAATTTAAACACATTTTTGCATAAACAACAGGAACACAAGTCAATTGCAAGACTGCATACCACCACCTGACAACATAAGGATGAGCCAAAGTTTTCTTTGAACCTTACTTCTCCATATTGTATAAAATATTCATCAGAAATAGCTTTTGAGTAATCAACATTTCCATGCCAGTAATTTTTTAAAAATAAATTGACAAGTATGTTATATTGCCAATAACATGGTACAACAATAACACATGAAAATTGGTTAATCAGAAGCAAAGTTTGATTTGTCATTCATTTGTTATAAGTCTGACTTTGAAAATGATTGTGTGTAAAAAAGTGAGCATAAAATTAATAGCACCTTATCCAATTACAACATAATCGAGCTGTTCTCCAGTGTCATATATATGAAGCCACTTCATTTAATTCTACATGGATATCATATAATGTTAAACAGTTGTGGCTAAAATAATGGACACTGTCAACATGGTAGACATTTGACATCATGAAACCCAATCAATGTCAGTTACTGTCAATTAAGACAGAATTTTTAAAAACATTCGTACTTTCCTTTTTATAGATATTTTTTATTAATTATAGTCATAGTTCTTTCCCTCTCATTGACTATCGGTAAGTGTTACTTATACAAGTAGAATAAATGATGAAAGAAAATATAAATCCAAAAATAAAAGTGAGGTGATCTTCCCCTATTTCGTCTTTACCCATTGCAAATTATTTCCATTACCGTTATAAATTCTGGAAAGGTTCCTATACCCATCATACTAGTCAGTAAGTTTCAAAGATTGCTGAAAAGAAATTCAAATACCTGAAAACTAAAATGGACAATGCAATAATATCCTCTATTGATGAAACGGTTATTTTCGTTGTAGAGATCGATGCCCCATACTACACTATTGTAGCTTCATTGAAATAATCTGGTGGGTCGATAGCTTAATTTTTCAAGACTTCAAGTATACATAAACAAAAACACTCTTCTATATTAAAAAAAAAAAAAAGCACAAGCTATTGTAGAAGTCTTACATAAATGGAGGCATCTTATTTACTTTCAGATGAGAGATCAGTACCATTCATATTTGATTCAAAACAAGTTCAAAAAATAAAGTCATCTATCTATATATCTAAAGTGAAAGTGTCCGACTGTCTGTGTGTACATTTCCCGACGCAATAACTGTCAATTTTCGAAATTTAATATACAAGGTATTGAGAGTTGTGAAAATCTTTATAATCCGTTTTCGGCCAGAAATTTTGTTGTTAAGGGGTCAAAGTTCAACGATTTGGCGTTTGAGAACTCTACAAAACTCCTCCGCCAATTTTCAGTATGAACATTTGAAATTTTAGATATAGATTCCTTGGACATGGATCTAACTTAATAACCTGATTTCAGCCCAAAACAATAAATGTTAAGGGGTTATAATAGGGGTCAAAGTTTTTAAAAAGTTTGACTTCTGCGGTCTCTACCAAATTACTCGACAACTTTTGGTCTAAACATTTTAAATTTTACATAAAGGGTATTCAGAGATAAGGCAAGCCTTTTAATTGGTTTGGGTTGAAAATTTGAGCTACCAATATATAAATGGATGTATGTATGTTTACATGTCTTGCTAAAACTTTCGACAGAGGCGACGGATTTTCACAAGATCAGTATTGTTTTGAAGCTTGACTCTTCAGATAACAAATACCGAAAAATTGGCTAAAAACATTAATTTCTTCACCTTTAACTAGGCACTTTTCTACAGGGGGGGACGCTTTTTTCACAGATATTTTCGAAAGTCATCCCTTCTTTTCGATTGTCTAGCCTTAATTTAAACCTACGTCAGTTCCGTTTTGGCGGTGCTCGTAAGAACAAAGATGTCACGCCCCCCCCTCCCGTTCTTTTCCTCCTTCGCGGTATGGGCTCGAGCCTGCCTTCCTTATTCTTATTACCACTTTTTTTTTTTTTTTGCTCAATACACACCTCCAAACACCCGGGCAACCATGCTAGTACAATCTAAAAGGTGACCAAACTTGTCTGTCATAGTTTTGATATTAAATAACTGAATAGGTATGTCGACCTTTTACAGCCAAATTGTACATTAAACTCGCCTTTAAAAAAAAAAAACTTATTGGCTTGTCAGATTTATGCATGGTTCACCATTTTGGTGATTTTTTTTTCCTTTATCGCCTTCCCTCGAGTCAAGAAGAACAAATTCTTGATCAAAAAAGTTATTGCATAAAAAAAAATCTGGTGGTAAAAGGGGTTGTAACATTATCTAGATTTTACTGTTCTGCTTATAAGTTTGGCCATTCTATACATAAAAAAAAAAAAATACAAAACCGTTTTTCATCTTGGTGTTATGCAAATGATACACTTTGTTTTCTCTGTTGAAGATGAAAACAGAGAATCTTTCACTTATTCTGAAAGAAAACCTTGATTTTTACCAACTTGACTCTTAATAAAAGCAACTATGCTTTTTTGAACAGCTTAGTGTTGACTTCAAAAGGACTCTTACCGTCTTTTTGTAACTGGTTTCTATTTATAATAGACTAGCGGGGGTGCTCGGCGTTGCCAGGATGTTTAGAGGTGTGTGGGTGGGGGTAAAACAAAGCAAAGTAATAACCTTGTTTAAATATTATAAAAAAAAAAAAGTTAAAACTTTTCTAAAATAAATCGGAAAAAACAGCGAACATGATGGAAAAAAAAAAACTGTTAAAACTTCTTAGTGAGGGTGCCTGGCGTTTGAAAAAAAAAAAAGTTTTAGGGAAGGAGGTAGGCTCGAAACTGAATCCTTGAGGCAAAGCGAAAAAAAACAAAAAAAAACGTGATGACTTACCTTAGTGCTACGAAAGTAGGGGAATGAGAATGGATGAAATTTGATAATTAAAAAGTGAATTGACATGTGCGTAAATTTAATGAGGTCAAACAGCAATCCCGCAGTTAAGTTTGGCTGCGAGGCAGTTTTTTTGGTTTTGTTTCCACTCGAAGTTGTGTCGTGGGGAAAAACCAGCTCCCCATAAAAAATGGCAGGAGGGGGGTCCAAATGAAAAGCAATTGTCTGATATGACGGTTTTCACCGCATTGATCAAAGCTGATTTGCTTTCTGGAAGTCCCCGGCTAGAAAGCCGAGGAGCTGTGTTCATTTCGATATTAGTTTCACTTTATACTAAAAAGCTAAACAAACACGCGACAGAGCGAAATAGAGACCATTTTATAAAAGTCGATCAAAACAAATCTAGACACGACGTGCATTCACAAATCGTACATATTACAATCTAGACGGTATATAAAGTTCTAAGAAATAGTACCCCCCCCCCACGAGAACCCCGGCAAAAAAAGCCTTTCTTGGACATAGAAAAACGCGCGTGCCGTATTTGCCTTTTTATATATATATATATATATATATATATATATTCTGGCTTCCTTTTTTTTTTTACCTTTTTTTTTTTTTTACTTGTCCCGATATGCTGTCGCAAACAGTTGCCTCACCCAACTTTTTGTCATCTTAAATATTTAAATGTATGTGCATCCAGACAGGGTTCCAATATTATGTCAACTACCACTCCATATAACCCCTCAAAGTAATGGATAATGCGAAAGCTGTAATGGCATATTGCGAAAAACCATAATCCTAGAACGTAAAATACAATGTCTAGCTTTAAATGAATGAAACTTTTACTAGATGCCTTGGGTTTCAAAGATACACTACTTTTGACAGATGCGAATGCTACAATTCATAAACAGCTGTTAGACTATTTTTGCCAATTCTCAAGTGACAGTTCTGTCCCAAGATGGGACAGGTTAACACCAGCAAGAGTTTTCTGGAATGACATAACAATCGAAATATGACCGAAGAGGCAGAACCTATAAAAACTGATCTTCTTGACTAAATTGAAATCTTTAAAAAAATAAAGAAAGAAAAAGATTTAAGGATTTAATCCTTTCTTAATATTGACTGACTAATTGCCATTAACAATTTTCTTGTAGCAGGAGAGATTGTTGTGAACAACACCCACCCTGTAGGTTTTCGTGTAAGTGCTTATATTACATTCAGGTGATTTTTTTCCCTACAGGCCCCAAAATCAACAAAGATTAGACCATCTGCTGATTGTGGTGTAATGCTGGTCCTTTCCAGTTCTAAAGGAGGTCCAATTTTATGCTTTGCCTTCTCTCTTTGAGAATGGGGTTAGTTTATTGCTAAACATCTAAGGTGCACAGACATCTTTTGCAGCATCAGAGCCCTCCTCTGGCGCTGACTTTTCAATCCCACTTTTCGATCCTAGTGTCACATTTCTTGCAGTGAAAGAAATAAATACCTAGGCAGGATATCTAACCCTAACCCTGTTCACTTATGTTGAATAAAGCCTAAATAAAGTTATCCTTGTTTGTTTTACTACAAAAAGATAGATCTAAATAGCAAAATGAAGGTTAGAAACACCAATCAGTTGCAGAAAGTAGGAAAATTATTTTGGTTAATAATAGGAGCAAAATATATGCTTCATAGGCATGTGACTAATTTTTAAATCTGAAAGCACCAGTTATTTGTATGGTTTACAAATTCAAATAAAATCTGTAAAAAAAATAAAAAATAAAAAATGACAGGGTTTTTATTGGCACATTAAAGACCAGTATATTTGTGCCTACTGCCACAGATTAAAACTTCAAAGTTTAACACTGCTTATGTGTGTGGGGGATAAAAATAGATGAAACCGGGAAACTATCATGTATCATTCTATACAACGAATTCTAAACCGGAAGTTGGGAAATCCCAACCAAAGATTTTCAATTTTTTGGCAAGTATCTTTCTACAAATAATAATGATGTATTAAAAAAGAAATTTTTTTTTTTTTTTTTTGTAGAACTACTCAAAACTTTCTTTGACTACTAGATCTAGTTTTTGCAACGTTATAAAACTTACATAGCTTCCTTACTTTATATAGCTTCATTAAACGAAATATTAACATTTTGATTTCTTTAAAATAATTGATCAAATATGAGATTATTATACAGAAAAGAAAACTTAGTTTTTTTCTTTTCGTCAATTCCCTCTTACCTCTCTAATAATTTTATTTTCCTCTGAATAAAACTAAACCAGCTTGATATGTTAGTTCTGAATATAAATATTAATTTGATTCCAGGTTCAAAATCTGTCAATATTTTCTATTGCTGTTAAAATTGTAAAAATACAATCTATAAGAATAATCAAAGTATATATATATATATATATATATATATATATATATACTTTGATTATTCTTATAGATTGTATTTTTACAATTTTAACAGCAATAGAAAATTGCAATGAGTAATTCTATGTGAAATCATCCAGAAATTTAAGACTTTGAAATTCATATCCTCAGATTGTTATAATTTGCACTGAAGAACTGCAAGCACTTGTGCCCCCACGACGTGAACACCCTCGACAGACCCGACAAGCTGCAAAATCCCACCCCCACACTGTAGAGATCCCTAGATGTAAAAGATCCTTCTACTCCAGTAGTTTCTTCCCCAGAACTGCTAGACTTTGGAATTCCATTCCGGGTCACTGCTTCCCCAACTGTACTGACATGCATAAGTTCAAGTGCAACGTGAACCAACATCTCGCTGCCCTAATCCCTACATAGTACCCCAGTAGATGTTTCCCCTGATAGTAGCCCCCTACACCAAAGTGGCAATGTGCCTTGTTTGGGGTGAAAATGTAATAAAATAAAAATTTAAAAAAAAAAAAAAAACTATAGATGGACATCACAAAAACAAAGGAATCCTGAAAATTTGAGTATGTAACTCAAAGGTTACATGCATAAATTTGATCATGTAACTCCAAGATTTAGAGCATTTTCCGTTTTGCAAGAATTGAATGAAATATTGCCCATGTGATTTTTTAATGATTATATTTTCTTGAATATTTTCAGTTTGGAACATGATGCGACCCTGAAAATTCAATTAGGAAAATTTTTTGACCTGAAAAATCTGGAAAATGGACAAATGCAAAAGTATGTTTTTTTTTTTTTTCATTTATACCTATATTACCATCAAAACAGCTGTTATTTAAATCAATAATACAGCATCTTCTTGAAACAGTGTATATACAGTAGCGTCCAAAACTAAGGGATAAAATTTTAAAACCTAATATTTGTTAGAAATAACGGTGAAAAAGTGGAAATTTTGACAACTGGTAGTCGTTATCATCCATAACAACATTAAAATTTGAATCATTTGCAAAGGACAGAAAAAGAATTATAACATTTATTTTCAAAATAGGAACGTCCAAAAGTAAGGGACAAAATTGAGAAAAACAATGTAAACAGCCAAAAAGCAATAACAATATATGTACAATCAATATTTAGTAAATGAGCCCTCACTCTCAATAACAGCTGCACATCTTCAACTACAAGAACGAATTAGTTCTTGACAATTCTCGATACTAATTTTAGACCATTCTTCATGAAGCTTCACCCACAAATCCTCCGTGTTAGTGGGATTTCTTTCCATAACTTTCACTCCTAAGTTCTTCCAAAGATTTTCTATTGGATTTAAGTCAGGACTTTGTGGTGGCCAATCCATAATTTCGAAATCTTGCTCACTTAGGTAACTCATTACCACCTTTGCCTTTTGACATGGGGCATTATCTTGCATAAAAGTAGACCTATCAAAACCTGAATTCTGTATGATTAGCACAACATGACATTGAACAATGTTTTTTACACATCTGCGCGTTTACACGAGTTTGTAACCGGACAAGAGGCGTATCTTGGCTAGAAAACATTCCAAATACCATGACGCTTTCGCCCCCAAACTTGACAGTTTTCTTAGTACACTTTGCACTTAATCTTTCACCAATACATCTTTTTACATTGTTTTTTTTCCCCATCATTTCCAAATAAATTAAACTTGCTTTCATAACTGAAAAATACTTTTGCCCAATTTTCATATGTCCAAATTACATACCTGTTTGCAAACTCTAATCTCTTCTTATTCTTCGAACTAACAAGTGGTTTCTTCCATGGGGTTCGATTAAACAGCCTTATTTCTTGCAGTTGTCTAGAAACAGTCTGTCTTGACACATTAACACATGAGGTACTATTCATAACCCTTTTAATTTCTGTGCAAGACTTAAAACGGTCCTTTAATGACATACGCTACATTATCTTCTCTTGCCAAAGTTTTGTAGGGTCTGCCGGTTTTAAAAGCACTATTTTGCCAGTATCATTGTAGGATTTAACAGCTCTGTCTACAATACTTGAAACGTTTCACTTTCTCAGAAATCTCTCTACTGGTGTGCTTTTCCTTGCGTAACTTCATAATAGCTTGTCTCAGAGTAATCAAGTTTTTGGCGTTTCGCCATGGTGCTGGCTGATGCAACGTTTACAAATGACTAAGACTGCTTCTTTAGAGGAAATCAAAATATTTGAATATAGCATACTGTTTACTTCCCCCCCCCTCAAATTTGTCCCTTACTTTTGGACGTTCCTATTTTGAAAAATTATTATAATTCTTTTTCTATCCTTTGCAAATGATTCAAATTTTAGTATGTTGTTATGGGTGATTAACGACTACCAGTTGTCCAAATTTCAGTTTTTCACAGTTGTTATTTCTAACAAATATTAGGTTTTAAAATTTTGTCCTTTAGTTTTGGATGCTACTGTATAGTAAAGATCAAAGACCCAAATACAACTATTTCTATCCCTAATTTGCATAATTATTTTTTTAACACAGTTTATAATAAAGTAATGTTTGGGGGTATTCATTTGTAATTTTTTTTGTTTATATATGTATGCATTAGCTTTCTCAATATATTAACAGTAATTAACATAATTCTATAAAAAAAGGTTAAATTACCAAACCCTTAATTTTCATTGAAGGAGGGGGGTAATTTAAATTAAAGCTTAGGCTTTTTAAATCACAATAAAGATATGTAAAATAAGTTATACATTTAAAAAGAATAATTAAAGCAAGATTAATAACCACAGGGTAATAAGTAGTTTTCATTCAGGTGTTATATTAGACCTAAAAATCGACTAAATCACCAATTTCAACTTAACAAAAAGGAAAAAGAACAGTGTGTGAAAAAAAATTGGGAGAAAAGAATACAAAATATAATTATATTAGTTAAAAACAAATATTAATGCTAGATTAGAATGCTTTGGCAAATTCCACTAACTTCATACAGCTAAAAATAGGTTTAATAAAGGTCTTTAATGCAGAGCATTTTTAAGCTAATCTCAAAATAACATTCTGCCAATATTTCTGACCAAAATTTAGCATTTTTTTGTTTTGTTTTGTCATTCTGAAAAATGTAATCAATCTAATAAAAAAATAATTTGTATTTGCCACGGGCTTCACTGTCAGAGTTCCAAATGTAATATTTTCTATTTATGCACGCATGAAGAACCCTCTTTTGCTTTTTTTTTTTATATATAAGAAATAACGCAGAGAGTTTAGCTATTTCTGGCTCAAAACATTATACAGAATGTTGCTGAAGAAATAAAACAGAACAAATTTGGTTTTGTTCAAAGATTGATTATCTGGATAGCATCAATTTAATGCTGCAGAGAAAACCGTGTACAATGGCGTGCACGAGATACACACAAATGAGACTAACATTATTATTGTCTATTTTCATAATCAATGTACGATAAGTTAGGTCTAAAATTTACTTTGATTATCTACAGGTGTGTGTGCACATGTGACGTATACAAAGAGGAGGGGGTTATATCGTCGGTTTTTAAGGCCCTAAAGTGAATATGTTCTCTGAATCTTTTTCTCAGATAGTGACAATTTTATTTTAACTATATTAGATTTTATTTGGAACTACAAATCCTTAATTAGGATTTTAGACATTTTTAAAGTCGACATTAAAACAAAAAAAAATTTTGTATGCTAGCATGATCTTTACACATTAAGACATTTATAACCGTCTCCATTTGACAACAGGAGAGCTCGAGTACTATCAACATTTGTTAGTAAAGCTCGACAATGAATAAAAAGAACAAAAAAAAATGTTTGTATAATTCACTTAAGATGGCCGGGTGTCGAAATATTGTTTTCATTTATTGATTAAACAAAAAACTAAGCATCGGATTTATTTTCAAGCTTTCAATACTTTTTAAATGTAGAAATATCGGATCTATTATAATAAACTTTTTTTTTATTGTAAGAATTAAAATATTTAAATAGTGTCTTTCTTGCCATTGAAAACAATCATCAGCTAAATATTCTTTAAATAGATAAAACAAATGTAACTTAAGTTGACAATGATACAAGAATATTTACGATATCATGTTCGATTTTAATTTGTCTAATCTGCTTAATTTCTGAGAAAGTGTTGTAGGCAGAGTTGTTAAATCCTACACTGATACTGGCAAAATAGTTAGTGCTTTTAAACCCGGCAGACCCCACAAAACTTTAGCAAGAGAAGATTGGAAATCTTTAAAATTTAAATGTTCAGCAGCTAACTCACTAAATAATCAATTACTGGTTTTGTTTTTCATTTTTGTTGATTGGATGCTCTTTTTTCTTTTCTTCTTAATGAGTGTAGAAGTCGATACCGTACATACAAAGATACAAGCATATTAATATATAGATGTTACAACCAAGGAGGTTTAATCTCAGATACTCCTGTCTAATCTGCTTGTCAATTTGCAAGTAAAGAACACGTTTTTTTTTCTCTCATTTTGGTTTTTAAGAAAGCCAGAGATTGCTTGCTCACAAATTGTTTTTTTTATAGCCGACTTATTTCTATTAAGAATGAGATTGCAATCTTCCTTTGTCTTGCTTTTCTCGAGCGTGGTATGCTTAAAGCAAGAATTAGAATTTTCTCAAACACGTAATATGTTTAATGACTCATCAAGGTGTGTGCCATTTTCTTTTTCTTTTCTTTTTAACTTGGAACACATACACACAGTTCTCTATGAACACAAATAGAAAACGACGTGCGTCTGTATCAGTCCGGGAATGCAATTGCAAAACAAAGCCCTACATAAAGATTAAATAATTCTGAATACAGTTTATGTAGGAATATAATGGTGGTATAGATTATTTTTCAATAATATTGTGAGGTTTGTGTTTATGCTGGACATACAGAAACACAAGTCTTACATTATCTTATAGCATAATAATATTACTTTTTTTTTTTTTAAATTACTAATATTGGGGATTTAGGCTCGAAACAGGAATACATAAGGAGTGCCAGTGCAGGATATACTACATATACACTAAATTAATTTGAAGACTAAAAGAAAAGAAGGTGGGGGTATTTTTAATTTTCTTAAAAACTATTCATAGAGGATACCATCAGTTCTAGTTAAGTCGCAGACGGCCTGACCATTGACGCTAAATTATCCAGCATGAATTTCCCAGGGAAACGTTCATATGCGAGCAAATTATTAAAATCGTTTATGGAGAAGTTTAGCTAATCTTTAATTAGCAGTTGCGATAGGGCAGTTCACAATTATTTGTTAGCCAAGGACAGAGAGTTTAAGTTTCAGAAGAATAAGTTTTAACAATCTCTATAATTCTTATTTGAAAGGTAGAAGAGCATAGTTAACAATTTCGTTTGGTGTGCGTTTTACAAAGTATCAACCCTTGTTAGAGTTATTTAATATCAAAACTTACTTTCTATATAAAACGTGTCAGTGACCACAAGCTGACATTTTACCTATAGCTTTCGTGATGATACTACAAAGTAAATTGTAACAGAATCAACCAGATTTGTCAAGTCAATCATCAGTGTCAGTATCTGTTACTTAATCGATGGTCAGTGGAATGATTTATATCCACACGATGCTTCTAAATAGTTTTTATTTGGACATGAGCATAATTTAAAGAGACAATAAAAGACGAAAATGTTTTTTTTTCTATTTACCAACTTCGTACAAACAAACTATGCATTATCAGTACAGAATACATGGAGACAAAATTAATAAGTTAGTTGGAAGACAGTTTGTTAACTTTTACCATACAGATTTTTTTTTAGTTGAAAACCTTATGTGCACCATATTTGTCAGTATATATGAAGTCAGTTTGAGTACAAAAAAAAAAAAATGTGAGGATTATAAATAAAGAATATTGACATTCAAGATAGAGTTCAAAAATTTTTTTTTTTTTTTTTTTGCAAAAGTTGCACATAAGATTCATGTTTTTTCAGCTAATTGAAGAATTGGAATTTTTTTCCTCAGCTGATAATGAATATTTTTCCTCCAGAACATTATTACTTAGAATGACTGTATTATCTCTCTCTCTCTCTCTCTCTATATATATATATATATATGCATGCACATGTGTGTGTGTGACCTTGTTTGTGTGAGGAACAGTCTACCAAACTGTCAATTTTTGGTCTACAAGCTTGAAACTTGATATATAGAGGATTCGGGCCTATAGAACAAATTCAATTTGTTTTTTAGCCGGTAAAATTAGCTGCTAAAGGGTCAAGTTAAAAAGAATTGGAACTTGATATTTGTTGAGGTCTCAGCTGGTAATGGATAATGCTGAAGCGCTAGTTTGGTTTAGATTCTAGCTGATGATACTCACATCGTTTTTTTAACTTTTGAAATCACCACCATACATTGGGTGCAATATAATAATCAATAGAGAATTTACTATAATAATAAATACGAAATCTACATAAATTAAAACATATTTAAACGTATTTTATGACCGAGTAATGCCAGCTAGCCTTCTAGTAATAACTATAATAGCTAAAATACAAATAATTTCGATTTGTTTTTCCGCCTAGGAAGAACAAAGTTTTTAAAAAGTACATAATCTCCCTTTAGTTTAGAGACATTAAACAAATGTAAATATACTATCTGAAGAAAATTTCATTTATGTATTTCTATAACAAGACCAAAATAGTCTTTATTTGCTTTTCATATCCAATGCATACGTAAAATCCATACCAATTATAAGTTATCATATACAACAAATTATATATTGCAAAACAAAATTAGGGCCAACATGCTCCCATTGTGGCATTCAACAATTTTAAACTGGACCCAGACTTTAAAATTATAATCAAGAGATATCATTCCTTTCTTCCCAACTGTACACAAAAAGCAAATTTTCTTCACTAATTTAACAAGTACTTTTTTTTATATTAAAATTTATAATTGTACTTTAAGATTCAATTTGATAATGACAAAAAATGAAAAACAATGATGCAATTCTCTGTCTATATAAAAGCCAAGTACGTCCAAGGATGGAGTACTGCTTCCACATCTGGGCAGGAGCTGCTAAAAACAGCCTATGCTGCCTTGACAGAGTACAAAATAGACTTGGTGGCTTGGTGTGAGATGCCCTTTTCTCTTCCCTGCAACCTCTTTCCCACAGAAGAGACGTAGCAAGCCTATCTTTGTTCTATCGTTATTTCCATGGCAAGTGCTCGTCTTGTCCCCCCTCGGCAATCTTTTTCAAAAAACACCCGACTAGCTGAAACCACCGTCAATAATTTCCCCCCACTCCTTATCTGTGCCTAAATCAAAACGTAGATTCCATGAACAAAGCTTCTTTCTTAAAACTGCACGTCTGTGGAACACTGTTCCGCTTGCCTGCTTCCCTCCCGACTTCAACCTGGATGTCTTCAAGTCCAACAAACAAATTCCTGATGAACCGCCCCCTTAAGCAATGACACTTTATCAATTCTCCAATACTATTACTACACTCTTCCATTGATTACTGTACACACAATAACCCTTATCCCCAAGTGGCCATTGGGCCTTGATAAATGGTGAACTCCATGTAAAAATATATATATATATATATATATATATACACACACACACACACACACACACACACACACACACACACACAGTATCACCTCATTATAATATCTGAGACACAAGTTATTTATCTTCATGGATTTTTAAAACTTGTCCCTAACACTGCAGAACTTTCATAATCTGGCTTGAAAGTTCAAGAAAAAAAAAATGATATAAATGAATACGTCAGCTAATAACATATGTCATGATAGAAAAAAAAGATTAATGTCAACTATTCAATGATAAAGAAAAGGAAAGATTAACTTACTATAAATGGATTTAATGATATCCTGTGGCTTACCGAGTTGGCTATCTACATATTTTCTATTCATACCAACATCTGGTCACTATGGGAGTTTTATAGTTAATCAGTGCACATTTAAGACAGACAAATCCTTCATTTCTAAAACTGTCCTTAAAATCTACATATAAGCTGTACAATAAAAACCGGATCTTACATTGCTTAATTTAATGAATATACGATTATGGAACAATGCGTAGATCACATTGACCATGAATTATTTTTTTTTTTTTTGATTTGTACTAAATAAAGTTTGATAAATGCTAAATTGACTTTATAGTAAATCGTTAGTTACATGAAGTACATAGAGGATAATTTAGAGACACGAGACCCCTTTCATTGTCTTTCATCAAAATAGGATGTATTTGAAGATTTAAAGGGGGTTCAATCTCCACCCACAGCTTCCTTAGTTTCAGAGAGCACTCAGAGATTCAAGACAATTTCCATCGTCTTCCCTGGTAAATTTAACATGAGAATACACTTTTATATTGTACGTAGATTCTCTTCTCTGCAACCTCTTTCCCACAGAAGAGACATTGCGAGTCTGTCTCTGCTCTATCGCTATTTTCATGGCAAGTGTTTGACTGAGTTCCCATCTATGGTCCCCTCTCACCAATTTTTCACGAAAAACACGCGTCTAGTCAAAATCAAAACCACTATCAATAAATTCCCCCACTCTTTACCAATGCTTAAAACCAAACATGGATTCCATGAACAAAGCTTCTTTCCTAAAACTGCCTGCCTGTGGAACTGTTCCGCTGTTCTGCTTTCCACCTAATTACAATATTGTCATCTTCAAGTCCAACATAAACAATCTAATTATACCAAATTACCACTGCAAACGATTATTACACAGCTGATCCAATGACTACAATACACACATTAACCTTTATCATCTAGTGGCCTCCAGGCCTTGATATGTGGTAATGGCTTTGTAAAAAAAAAGATTCTCTAACCTCTCTATAAGGAACAGAAACATCACATCTGGTCGGTATTTAAAAAAGATGACTTTGGCATTCAGTTTGTTTGGAAAGACAAAAGGAGCTAATTCCAATTTTTCCACGCATACTTACCGACTGATCACTTAAGATATCTTTATTTCATTCATGTACTCTGTGCCTTTAATCGACTGTAGTCTGTTTTGTTCGTTTGTTTGTTTTGTTTTTTTTTGGGGGGGGGGGGTAATCCCATTCTATTTGCAACTTCACCAATGTAGCACAATGTTTTGTATGCTCTCTTCAATCAATGTATTACATAAGATTTCATAATTTATAATCATTTACATTTATGAATGGAAAAGGTAATTAAAATTTCATAATTTAGGTTGCTATCACTTAAAGTTCTTGGTTTATAGTTTTTTAAAAACAATAATAGTAGGCAACCTTACAGAAATCCGTGTACATTGGAGGCTAATGGTATTTAGTTTTATTTATAAAGTCTTTTCCGTGTGTGTGTGTGTGTGTGTGTGTGTGTGTGTGTGTGTGTAATATACATGATGATTGCAACGTCTTGTCAGACGAGTGCCACTCCCTCAGACATTTAAAATTCATGAGCCCAAATGTCTGAGGGAGTATCTATACAAATATGATGTTACAGAGTCTTAGCTTTGTACGACAGCAAAGTCGCTCTCTTGGTTCAATATGTTGAGATCCAGACACAAGCAAGAGCAAGATAGCCAGCAACAAATTAAACTGCAGACCAGCTTAATGCGGGTACTGGTCTTCCGCTTCCTGGTTTTTTAAATCAGAGATTTGCTTCTCCTAGAAAGGTTGCCTTCACCACGGCTTACAGGAGCCCTCTCCACCCCAATACACATACACACACACAAATATACACGGTGCTAGTTGGCCGTTGACCCAGAAAAAGAGTTCATTCGCCTCTGTGTGTAATATACATACATACATACATACATACATACATACATACATACAAATATACATACATACAAATATAAGCATTAGATAAGAGTGCATTTTTTCCTGCTCCTAAAGATACAAAGTATTTCAGTTCTACTTTCTAGGTCAATACTTGTGTGCAAAGGTGTTCTGGTTTGTTTGGAGGTTTTTTATTTTTTTTGAGAAAGAATATATTTTATTATTCAGCTATAAACTTTAGCTGTTTTATAGTAATATAGGTTCCTTAGATCATGTTAAAACTTTAAAATACCAAGAATAACATAGTAAAAACGCTTAAAAAAAAAAAAAAAAGGCAAATGGTTATAATTCTGGTTAAGCCAAGACAAGTTTTAACTTGAAAGATTTGATACACGTTTAAGAAAAGTGTTATTTTTATACGTTGCTTGTAAATTTGAAACATTCTGCTATATGAATCATTCCTATTAGAGTACGATGAGGTTGGTATGCAACTGATTTCATCACCGTTTGTGTACAGCCTAGTGTCCTAATTACTTGAATTGATCAACAAACTAACTAGCAGGTCGCCCAGTGTTGCCCGGTCATAAAATATGCTTAAATATTCTATTTTAATTTATGCAGATTCTGTATTAATTATTATAAAATACCTAATATATAGTAGTGATTCTAAAAGTTAAAAAAAAAAAAAATGTTTAAATATGACTTGAGTCCCATTAGCTAGAATCGAAGGCAAAACATATAGGTGTCCAAGATTATTCATTAGCATCTGAGCTAAGTCCATACACTTATAAAATCTTAAATAACATTGTTAAAAAGGTATAAATGTATATTTGTGCATACATAGAAGTAACATGTTTAGTCTACTTATGCATGCCAAGTTCCATTTTTTTTTAAATTTTGACCCTTAACAGCTATTTTTACTGGTTAAAAACCAAATCAAATTTGTTCCACAGGTTCAAATCTTCTATACATCAAGTTTTAAGTATGTACAAAAATTGACAGTAGTTTGGTAGAGACTGCTCCACACAGACAGACAATGTCATATATATTTCCCCAAAACCTCTGGCCTTGGAGGTGAGACTAAATTGCTGCTATGGTTTCAAATGATCTGAAATAACAGCAACGAAAGACTTGATTCCAAATATTTCTCGTATGTTATATCTCCCCTCTTTTGAAAATAGGGTACGATTATGAATATCTCCAGTATCAAATAATCTTTGTACACTGTGAAATTTACTTTATGTATGAAAACCAAAGAGGGGAGATATTACATATGAGAAATATTTGGAATCAAGTCTCCCCTTGCTGTTATTTCAGATCATTTGAAACGATAGCAGCAAGTTTTAGTCCCCCCCACCATCAAGGTTTGGGGGAAATATCAGATATTTTGTAATTCATATGCAAAACTAGGAAAACAAATAACTATGATTGAAACATTTTATGGCTGTAAAAAAGTGCCCAAAAAACTCTGGATGATCTCCTTAATGTGCGACCTTAAAGGCAAATGTCACAGTGCTCACTACACAATTCAGGTCATTACCTTTCCAACGAGCCTTTATTTGTTAAATTCTGATCAATAGTCGCTGAGATTTGGAACTTATAAAATTGCCAAAAAAGGTAAGATAACTCGTAGCCAAATTGAATATTGAAATGCTCATATCTTTGGTTCTATGGGATCAAACTACATGAAAATTTGCAGGCTTTTTGAAGATTATGTTTAGATTTTATGACAATTGGTAAAAAGGAAACTATATTGCCAGGCCACTAATATATATTACAATAGAAAAATGCGAGTATGAAAAGTAACATGGTTAAGCTTAACCATATTACTTTTCATACTCGCATTTTTCTATTGTAATCCATGATTTTTCCAGGCTTCCTGTAAATTCACTTGTTCTTTGTTTAATTTCAGTCTTATCCCCCCCCAAACATAACATACTCATATGTAATAACAATGTACAGCACTTCAATCTTTCAGTTTCACTTGTCATTTCTCTTTTCGTGAGAGCAGTGAATTGGTAGCAACAGTAGTCACTGAAACGACATGGTTGCTATGGAAACCAGTCATAAGAAACGTTGCTCACATCCTTACGTTTTTTTATGATTTTGAACAGCAGTAAATTCATAACTTTTGTTTTACTGGTCGAAAAAAAAAAAAAAAATTTTCATAATATAGCTGAGAAGGTGATCTATAAACTGTAATAATTGTTTGAAATTTGGTCGAAAAATGAATGAGCGGTGAACCTTTAAAGCAGTTCTAAACGACTAAAACTGCCACTTAACCATATATTCAACCACTACCGTGTTTGAATGATATGATTTTTGGGAGATCTATGCCAAGGTGATAGAAAATGTAAAAGTCACACCTTGGCCCAGAATGTAGCCAATGAAACGTCATCTTATATGACCTTGACAAGTTCGGTCAAGTTTGACATTTTAACTGAATTTCAGTTTATGTTGCTTCAGCAGAGGTATGTAGTTTTACAACTAAATTCTGTTGTTTAGTTTTTAAAGTAAATTATAAAAACATTGACTTGCTTGAATTTTTGCAGTTTTCCTAAAACTAAGTAATGGGAGACAATTCTGGACACGTACTAACTCAATGGTTGCAACTATGTATGACATGTTCAACTCTTTACATTTTTCAACACCGATTTTTCTAACTTAAAGCACAGTGTTTTATGTATCTGAATTCAAACAATTTCTATGTGACAAAAGATGAATACTTGATTAAAATATCTTAAATATTTAAAACATTGATAAAAAAAAGTAGTTTTTGTATTTTACTGCTAATATTTTAATGATGCAACTAGATTATAAAAGGGTTATATTATTGATAGGGCGATTCTTACATTTCCCCCCCAATTCCGATACAATTACCGATTCTTTATAAATCTTTAAATATTTAACTATAAAATAGTTTGTCCTGATTACCGTAAGAACACATCTTAAAGGTGCATATATTTTATTAAACATAAAAACACCTGTGATGGGGTGATCTATAGATTTTAATTTTACTGGAAGTTTAAAATCAATAAATATTTATTATTTTATTATCACTATCAGCAGTAGAAGGCTTAAAACAAAATCAAATAAAAAATATAATTAAAAGGAATCATTTTTAGCATTGGAAAATAAGCACAAATATTTCCAATACCCTAAAAAGTTCTGATTTTTCTGATTCTGATCCATCGTCTCAACACACATATATATATATATATATATATATATTAATTTTATTTATACAAACATTAATGGCTACATATGTGCATACATGTTTCTGTAATCACCCACGTTGGGGGATTACGTCCTCAGGCCAAGAATTACCTTCAAAAGTCTATGCCTGAGGACGTAATCCCCCAACGTGGGTAATTACAGAAACATGTATGCACATATGTAGCCATTAATGTTTGTATAAATAAAATTAATATACCTGCTCTGTTCACTCATTGAGCACTATTTTGGTAGACACATGTTGTTTCATTGGATGTACTTCTAGAAAACTAAACTCTACTGGCTATATATATATATATATATATACACACAGGGTGTCCGTAAAGTTACTACACAGTCTTATTGTTTTATTTTTGTGTTAATAGTTAATATTTATTTTTTTTTACAGGTTTATTTAATCAAGCATGCCACGCAAGCTAACTTTGGAAGAGCGCAAATTTATTTTGAAGCGATATTGGAAAACAGAAAACGCACAGGAATATTTGTCATAGAAATTGTTTGCCTTGATTGTTACAGTCTTTTCGGATGTAACACGTATTTTCTGAGATTTTTATAAACATAAAGGTGTTATTTCTTTTTATTTCTTTTGTTACAAAAATATTTTAATACAATATCTTACTGTACTGTTAATATATTACAGGGTGTCTGTATAGTAACTTGTAAGACTGTATAGTAACTTTATGGACACCCTGTATATTAGGACCATCAATAACTATGAGTACATTTCCTACAGAAAAGCAAATGATTGAAGTTAGAAAATTTAAAAAAAAAAAAAAACGTTAAAGAGATAAATATATATATATGCTATACAAAAAATTACGAAGCTTTCATGTTTTAAGTAATTTTTCACTGACCATGGAAATGTAGAATATCAGAAAACCAAAACAAAATAAAATGAACCACTCGAGCAAAAAACCTACATACCAATATCTAACAAATTTATTTTATTTATAAACAGGAGAGTAGACACAAAGTGCTGGTTTGATGGAAGTGTTTCTTTGAAACTATTTGGATTTGAGCTAGGTTTTCAGTCAGAGTCGTCAAGTAGTTAGCTACAGTTACTCCTACATAAAGTTATATCATTAGATTTTAAGAGTCAAATAGTTGAGAAATCAAACTTTGCTTCTGACAAGTCAATTTTCTTCCTTTTAACTATTGTTACTAACAATAACAATCCTTACTACAATTTATTTTTTAAAGAAACTACTTAGTTCAGCAGAAACAACTGCTAATATGAAACAGTTTTAGAAATCACATTAAAATTCAAATCAGCCAGGGGAATAAATAACACATTTTAAATTGAAGAGTCACTGAAGTTTAAAACTGTGCGAACAAATAAAAAAAAGCTAACTTTACTGCACTCCAGGCAACGCCGGGTAGTTACAGCTAGTCATAAATAAAATGCTTTCATTGGGTGTACACACAAGTTCACCAACAAAGTCATGTAATTTTGTCTCTCTTTATTTTTTTACCCAAATAGTTCAGTTTCGATAAAAATCAGTCAACATGAGGATAGGTGTGGGATTCATCCAGGCCTGCAGCTGCCAAACGTAAGAGAAAGAAAAAAAAAAATGAAAAGACTTTCAGGTGCTGCTACCATCCCCTTGCCAAATATGTACAAATACATTAAACAAACCAGTTTCTATTCCAGTTGTGATGATAGTATTATATAAGAAAAAAAAAAAAAAACGAAAAAAAAAAAAAAAAAACCCGGAAAAAAAAAACAAAAAAAACCCGAAAAAACATTTATTTTAAATAGAAAATGTTGACATACATTGAGATTTTTCAGTAACTAACCTTCACTAAACAAATTAAGATGTTATTGGCTTGTTTAGTAAGGATTGATTTTGTTTTAAAAACACATTTACCTATGTGGTTACTTTATACTGAATAATTTTGTGTATTTAATACTTTTTAAATAGAAATTATTTGATTAGCTGGTGGATTTTATAGCTTTTTTTGTTTGTTACACCTTTTGCAATATGAATGCTTTGTCAAAAGATTGTTTTTATTTCTATATTGTTAAATAGTTTGTATTAGATTTTTTATATCAATATTTTGTAAAATGTTTTTAGCTATAGATGACTTTGGGGATTATGTTTTGGTTACAAATAAGTAATATATATATTTTTTTTAACATTGTGAATTTTAAAAAGGATTTTTTTATTAACTTATTTTAATAGTATTTTAAGATTTTGTGTATTGTATTTATTGAACGTCTTTGCGTTCGATTAAAATAGGCTTGATTTAACTGTAAAAAATATGTGAAGATGTAGTTTTTGAATTGATTGTCTTTATGCAGAGTATGCCCAACTCATTCTATTCTAGGCTCTTATCTTCCCCCATTATAGATTTTATTTTCTATTTATATATTTCTACATGCATTTCGGAAACTAAATTGTTTTTGACATTTGTAATTCCTTTGTTGTATTTATCCATTATCTTCAACTCAAAAAGTTAAGAGCAAATTTTTTTTTTTTTTTTTTTTTTAATTCAGTGATTTCCATTTTATATTTTTCCGGAAGTGCCACCTTATGTATCCACAAATCCATATGCATCCGTTTAATTGGAGTGTTTAGCAATTAAATTGCTGTTTGAAATATGACAAACCACGTACTTACCTACAGATGAACAAATTCTCCTTATAGAGATGTACGAGTGTATCTAATATTTTAAGCTTAACCCACTAGTGCCTATTTTTTCTCATTTTTTGTTTGTTTAATTATTAAATCTTTCACGAAGACAATATTATATGTGAGCCAAATTACTTTGAAAGATTTAATTTATAAGATAGAGCATTCATTTGTACTACTATATAAATGCAGGTTGCTTATAAGGATTATTTACCAAAAAAGATTTTGAATAGAAACTGACTCTACACTTCCATCTTATCTCTTCACAGTATACTGAAAACGGACATCAATGTTGTCAATATACATCAGAGAGTAGGTGTAATATTTGAAAGACACAAAGTCACTCCAATGACTATAGATATCTGAAAAAATACTGATGCTAAAATATAGCTAATTATTTTCCTAAAAAAAATAAAAAAATACACATTTGGGTTCAGCTTGACAAATTAAAAATGCTATTTCAAAGTTAAATGTCTGAGACCGATAGAGAAAGCCTCTTGCAAAAGAGGCATGGATGCGTCTAAAATTAAATACGTTCATTTTGATTTTTAAGGGGGGGGATAACCGTTTATCAAGGCCCAAAGGCCATTTGAGGATAAGAGAATAAGGTGCCAGGTTGCTGGTGAGACAACAATGATGATCAGCAATAGTGGAACTTGGGTAGGCTTGATTATTTAAGAGGACAGCTCAAACAAAAGTGTAGTATCTGTTCTTCAGATGCTGCACTTCTATTTCTTGTTCTCTTTCGGTGGAGGAGAAATCCTTCACGACTGAGACAATTTTTATTTTTGTACCTTTTCTCCACGTTAAAAAACGACCCTGGTGTCTAACTCTGTCCTGTGGGGAGGCATAGTAAATAGGTACATTAGACTTGAAAACGGCCATGCTATAGTCAGCTAGGAAGCAGTCCTACAGTATTTTGTTCTACAGACGGGTAGTTCTAGGAAGGAAACTTTGCTCGTGGAATTTCCGTTTAATTTTAGGCACAGATTGAGAATAAGGGAAATTGTCGATAGTTGTAGCTAGACGAATGCTTGTTGCACATGTTTTACGAAACATAACTAAGAAAGAGCATAAATAGAAGCTCAGTCAAGCACCTGCCATGAAAATAACGATAGAGCAAAGATGAACTCGCATCCATTTAATTTGGGTGTTTAGCAATAAAAATGCTATTTCAAACTCGACAAAACACCAGAGGTGCAACTATATCTAAAAATAAAAAAATAATTTAAATTGATTTTTTTTTAAAAATCTCTAGCAAATAATCCTGATCAAATAAACAGACCCATATCTGATGTCATAGGATCTAAGCACTAAACCATATTCTTCAACTACAAGAATGAAATTATCAGTGGCTATGTTTTAATAGAGGGAATGGTCTATAAAAAAAACAAAAAAAAAAAAAAAAACATGAAAGTCACCAGAATATGAAAAAAAAAAAAAAAAAAAAAAAAAAAATTTATAACACTTATCAGAAAAGTTTCAAATGGGAGTAGCACTCGTTTTTAGTTTCGCTCTAAATAAACAAAAAGCAAATTTGCTTTCATCTGATTCCATGCGTTTCCGACAACATTTATTTACTGGCTCAAATAAGCCTGCAGATGTGCAGTTGTATAAACACTCACTTGTGAAATAAAGTGAAAGGTGACTGTTATACACCCATGCATTACTTCTGATAATCTGGTTTTCAGATGTCGAGTATTGACATTTTTCTTCTATTCATTCAAAGTCACCCTCCTCTTGTTCAGGGGTCAGACGTTTTCTGATATTTCATAAACTCTCTCTCTAGCAGGCGAGCCATTTCCAAACTTTATCCTACCACCTGCTTTCACGTTCTTCCTGCAATCCCAAACATCTATGCCTCTATAATGGTCCATTCAGTACGATGAAGGCTTCACATGACCATATCAGCACAACAGAGTTAACTTATGCCAGACAAATGCAGTTTTTCCAACAAATCTTTCAGCCTGATATATAATGCATAGCCAGATCGCAAATCAATGCAATTATGGATCTTCCATGAAGATTAACAAATCAGTTAATATTATGATATATATAAATATATATATATATATATATATATTAGGTACCTCCAACGCTCACCACAGTTTTAACCCCCCCCCCTGTATGTAACACGATGTAACGGTAATTTAATGTTATCATTCTAACTTTTTTTACTATTTAAAAGAAGCTTCAAATAAATATTTGTAAAAAAATTTTTTACAGCATACAAAAATAATGAAAATGCGAGACAAAAATCGTGTTTACATCATCGACGCTTTGAAACAACGTCCCTATGTAGTAACGTTTTTTTAAGCCGTTGACACACACGTTTTAAAAATCTAGCAAAAATCAAATAGTTGTATTTTCCTGAAATTTACATATTAAAAGTAGGCTTCGTTAAATATATTGGATTTTTTAGGTGTTCTACCCCCCCCTCCCATATTTCATGTTACGAAAACTAAAAAAATAAATGTAGGTCGATAAAAATTTCAACATTTTTTAAATCTGTAAAGATCAAATAAATAAAAGTTTATATATATATATATATATATATATATATATATATATAAAATCCTGTCATTTTTTTTCACTTACCCCAAAGTTGTAAATAAAATTGGACATAAAATCATTATTATGTTAAAAAAATAAAAATAAAATGAACAATTTTTCTTGATTTTTTTTCTCGGTAACAATTATTTGAATTACAACAAAAAAAAAACGAATTCTAAAAAATAATTATTTTTAAAAGGCTTTAAATGATATTAAATTAAAATATTACACGATATGGAGGTTAAACAGATTTTTTTATATAACAGGTTTCCAATATTAAAAAAATATATTCATATGATATATGACTCTTGAGATAATAAAAATTGCAAAAGAAAAATCGACTAAAAAAAAAAAAAAAAATTGTTTCAATTTCATTATTTAAAATGACAGAGGTTGAAATCAAAATTTACGCTTTTTTTCAAAAATATACGGAAGCCTGTAAGAACAAGCATTTGTAGATACATGTATCAACAGAACAGGTTAAAATTAATTTTATTTTATTAACTCTAGTCTATGTAATCGTTAATAAAAATGTATTTGTTTTACAAAAGGTAAGTTTTATATTATTTTTTATCCATAGCAAAAAGACGTTACTCCATTAACAATTATAACGCGAACGCTTATCCATAGAAATTAAACACATGAAATGATGACGTCACTATTAATGTGTACTACTGACGTTTTACACATCGCCGTGGAGGTACCTAATTATATATATATGAGATAGATAGATAGTGAGAGGGAGAGGGAGATGAAAAACGAACAAACCAAGTAATATGTGCATCAATGTTTCGTCTTTATTGTAAGACTTCTTCTGGATGAATAAATTGAAGAAAATAAAATACTAATACAATATTTGAAAATATATTTGTTGTAAAATTTATGACTTTGTTCTATTTCAGAATGAAAAAAAAAAACATCGTTGGAAATTCAAAAAGTTATACCATTATGAAGAGAGTAAGATTTTTTTTTTTTTAATATGATATAGCCGTTAATATATTTCAAAAAGATATGCAATTCATATTCTTTTGGGAGAAATGTGGCTGCTATAATTCAAATGTGGATGTATAATTGAAATGAAATGAGTGTACTTTTGTTATGTACTTTATTGACTGATTATGTGTTAATTATTACAGGTGGTGTTTTCAATGGTGTGTGAGAGTTAACCTGTGTCAAAATTATGTTCTTTTAATAGGAGTTTACATATTAATGGCAATAAATTATAAAAACCTCCACATTGTTTAATTGTGATTGAATTTGCGATGAGCGCCGATTCAAGAAGCCTGTCGTGGTTCATTTGAAATAAATTAAACTATTTTTACTTGTTTGAAGTCAAACGTATGATTATGCTGCAATGACAGAGAATAATGCATTCAGATAATTGCTATTTCTTTTTTTTTTATTCAATCTTCACCCCAAACAAGCCAAGTGCCACTTGGAAGTAGGAGGCTACTATCGGGGACATAATTTGCGGGGGCATTATGAAGGGAGATTAGTAGGAAGATGTTTGTTCACATTACACTTGAACTTTTGCATATCAATACAGTTGGGAAAGCAGAATCCTGGAGAGGAGTTTCAAAGACTTGCAGTTCTGGGGAAGAAAATATTGGAGTAAAAGGCTTTCTTACACCTAGGGATCTCTATTGTAAAGGGGTGGGACTTAGTTGCTTGTCCGGTTTGTCGGGGGTAGTCACGCTGAGGAGGTACAAGTGCTTACAGTTCGTCAGAGCATTCACCATTAAATTGATGCACATATTACTTAGTTTGTTCGTTTTTCATCTCCCTCTCTAATATATATATATATATATATAATTTCATTAAATTCACATTAAATTTCTTATATCTCTGTTCATTGAGCCTTTTCTCTAATCTACGTTGGGTTTTAATCAACATATATATGATGGTCATTTTGGAACAGTGTATATGCCTGCATTGAAAATTGGTTTGTTTTGGAGATGTTTTACTGTTTTTAATGTTTGTTTTATAGTTTGTGATGTGGTCTGTATTATTGAAATTCCTGGTTTGTTTAGAGTGTTGCAAATTATTGTATTATTGACATGTGCAGGTAAAAGATGTCTGTTTAGGAGAGAAGTGTCTGGTGTATATGATTTTTGTTTATTTATTCTGGAAAATATTTGTGTGGCTTTTTTCTTTGGATTTAATATGTGGGATGTTGCAAAGTTTTCAAAGCATTTGTGAAATATTTGAATTCTTCGTCCAGATATTCTAGATTGCAAATTCTGAATGCACATAGGAAGAAACCAATTACCATACCGGTTTTTATTTTATTATGGTATGAGTAAAAATGTAGGTAATCATTTTTGTGTATAGTTTTGCTGTGAACTTTGAAGGATAATTTGTTATTGGATTTTATAAGTATGCCTAGAAAAGGTAATGAATGATTGTTTTCTGTTTCATAGGTGAACTTTATGGAGGGTTCGACTGAGTCTAATCTGTTTTTAATATTATCTATGTGTGTGTGTGTGTGTGTGTGTGTGTGTTTTCAAGAAGAAAAATTAAATCTATCAAAAAATATCTCAAATATTCTGTGTTTGGAGGTAATCTAAATTTGAAGGGACCTGATTCTAGGAATTCTAAGAAAAGGCAAGCTAAAGAGGGTTACTCATAAGAAAACCGAAATTTTCCTTATAGAAATTATTAAATTGAAAATAAATCATGTCAGTTATAAGTCTAATTTTATAAAAGTATCAGGAGGAAACGGTAAGTTAATGCTTGATTTAAAAAAAAAAAAAGGTTTTTTTTTTAGGTGTGTATGGAGTAAATTTAAATATTTTTTTTTTTTAATGGGGACATTAGTGTATAATGATGTTATATCTAAGTAGTGTATAGTTTTATGTATATTAATGGGGTTTTTTTTATCTCGAGTAAATCCCCAGAGTTCTTTATGTGGAAGGTGCTGATAGTGCCCATTAGTGGAGTTAAGATGTTGGATATGGCTCATGCAATTTTGTGTGTTGCGCTACCGATGCCAGATATTATAGGGCAAATAGGGATATCAGGTTCGCAAGTTTTGGGGACGCCATATAATAGGAACATGGTTGAGAATACAACAGACGAAATTCTATTAATATAGTAAACACAATAAGTAAGAAGTAAAAAAAAAAAAAAAAAAAAAAAATGGTAACTACAACTATTATTGATTCCTTTGTCACTTATTGTCATATCCAGATTTTACATGTTCATACCTAATGGGTTTACCCTAAAGTGATCCAAAAAGCAGGATAATAAGAATTATAACCTAAATGGTAAGGAGATGTAAATAAGGTATGTGTAAGTAGATGTTACACTTTGAGAGGTGACTGTGATTCTTTTGATAATTGTAAGGTCGAGGACCAGGATTTAAAGTAGACACATTTTATTGCTGTATTTTGAGGTATGCGAGTACAGGAATGTGTTAAAACAATTGTCAGAACTCGTTCCCCAATCAGTAGAGAATCTAAAAATCAGAGCGAAACCTAAGGTCAAAGTGGGTGGACATTTTGTTTTTGTTTTTTGCCCTTCCCCCTCACACACCAGCTAGGGATGGAGAATTGACAGTATCTGCAAGGCAGGAGTGTACCAGGAGAATGCGGACAGGTTACTAAAAAACTTTCTTATTTCAGTTAAATATTATTGGAGTAAATAGCGCAACACTTATTCAGATTGCCATCTTAGAATACATTTTTTTTATAGTTGAAACTCATTACTGATGACTTTATAACCATAAACAATAGAATATAGAATTATATTACTTGTATTGAACGGACTATTGTTCTCATCTTGAGTGCTATTTCTGTCGGTGTTTCAGTCGGATTGTCCACAAATAACCATGTTGCACAAATAACACTCTCAAGATGAGAACAATAGTTCGATCAATACAAGTGATAAACAACCAGCCCTCATCTAAAAAATTCAGAACTAGAATATAGTATTAACTTCATAAAATCATCGACCATGAAATTGTTAATTAAATTTTCTTTGTTTTTTTTTAATTAAAGGGTTACAAATATAAAAATAATAGACTAGCTTGGATCACAACTACCATTATATTTGTTGCATTTTAGTTTTATTTGAAAATTGATAAACTAGGATAAATCTGTTAAGGGAGTGTATAAATATCCCCATTGGACCATCTGTAAAATGTTGAATACTGAATGCAGCATCTAGTCTTGGGGACATGTTTACCAGGAAGAACAGTTGGAAATAAGTCATACACCATCCACTATGACTATGCAATTCCTACAGCTAAGTACCTAGAAAACGGGGCCACAAAACCTGACAGTGATATGGGATAAGAAGGAGAAAGAAGCAACCCTAATGGAAGTTAGTGCCCCCCCCCCGCATGATGTTGGGTTAAACAGAGTTGAGAGGGAAAGGATAACGAAATACCAAGGTTTTATGTGCAAGATGAAAAGAAACGGGAATGCAGTAATTATAGGAGCAACTAGACTCATGAAAAAGAATTTCAGAAACCACCAGGCAGATATATCCGGTGAAACAAGTGCAAGGGGAAATTCAAACAATTGCATTTAAAGGGACGATTATACTCTTAAGATCTCTTGGTTGGAATGTGTGAAATAGCGGGCATCTGGTAGGATGCTCCATCTCCAGCTAGAACAAAAGAAAATTGAAAATAGAAAAATAATTTTAAATAATGTCCTTATTTACTTGCATCCCCAGGAGAGCAGAGTTAGACATGAGGTCGGTTTTTAATGTGAGCAAAATCCAGCTTTCCATCAAAAATTTACTATGTGATATCATAAAGTAACCTTCATCTTTGATAAAAATATATTTGTGATACTAAAATTTTAACCATTGTGTTTCTTTGTAATGGTTTTAATTTTTATGTGTAACAATATCAGTGTCAACTTTAATATAACCCATTTGCTTTAAAGTTCGCGGTTTGATTTCAGTCACTTCAAGAGATAGTTAAAAATTTTAAACACCTTAGGCAATAGTAGTTGCTCTTACAACATCCACTTACTGGAAGGATGCCCATGAACAAGTACCCGAGTGTAGAACAGTCTCGTGCAGAACGCAGGTATCTTTGCTAGTACTATTATAAAAGATAAACACCTTTTAAAAAAATAAAAAATAAATAAATCAATAAAAAAAAAAATAAATAAATAAATGGAAGCTGGGTTAGTTTGATGAACCAATCCTTCAGGCCGCCCCTAAAAGATTTTAATGAAAGGAGGATTGGCAGATGGTTGAAGAATGAATAAACTATGATGTAAGCTAACAATATAACAGAATCACAGAGGAAACGAAAATGGGAGGGGGGGGGGCAATGACTAAATATATACCTACATATAAAAAAGGATGAGTGTGTTTTTTTTGTTTGTTTGTTTGTTTTTTTCAAACAATGCATAGAACAGATGGATATGAAAAGAGTAGGTGGGAAGAATAAATAATATAAATCTAAAGTATTTGCCAAAAATTAAGATTTTCCGCCATTCATCCCCTCCTCCCTCTCTTCCACATAATCTCATGAGGATGGAAATATGACAGAAAGTAGGTTTTAATGTAATGTAATGTTGAAGCCTACATACCTTTCAATATATACAGATGAAAAAAAAAAAAAAAAAAAAAAAATTCACAGCAAAACAGGCATAAACTACCAAAACTATCTGGGCATGTAAACTTGTAGGAAATTTTTGTTTCCCCCAATAAATCATTTATGGTTTCACTGTTTAAACATTTTTGAGCTTATTTAATAACTAAATTCAGTCATTTCGTTAACAATTTTGAGTTTTTTGTGAAAGTTCTTAATACCTTCAATAAGATTCATTTTTCTATGCATATAGTTTGTAAAATAGTCTGCAAAACAATAGTTTCTATTTAATATAAAGATAAGACTGACAAGTACTACAAGTACTGACAAGTACTAGCACTCGGTGTCAAAATGAACCCGAGAGTAATAACCACATTAAAAGATCCCAAATTGGAGTCTTGTCACTGGATGTAGTTCAAGGTTATAATAAGGACCAGAGGGAGTAGATGGTTTGAATAAATGATACGGTTAGAAAGTAGGGTGCCTTAAGCAGTAATAAATCAGTCTTAAAAAAAAAAAAAAAAAAAATGTGCGACTTTCTAAGAAAAACACTGAATCTCCTTGCTTAAAAAATCAACAACAAAAACTATGTAAACAGATAAACGATAAAAACTAAGCAGTAAATTGTCTATGGCATCAGAGAGTAATGGGTAATACGCTGGACTGAAATACATAAGGTCCGGGGTTCGAATCCTAACAACAGTCAAGCTACACTGAAGAAGAGTAGGGCTCCGAAACACGCGTGTCTGTAGATTACCGTTTTGAATGATAATAGATGTAGAAAAAGAAAATCCCAAAGACGACATGGACAATAAATGAAATAATCTGTCTTGATTTTGAGCTTTCATTTACACTATTTCTTCAAAATATCATCCTCATCAATTTTGACTTTCATATTTCTACTGTTTCAGCCTTATTCAGATGTATTTTTCATTGATAGTAATTTTTATTTAAATATTTAAATATACATAATAACAATCATGGGAAAAATATCACCATAACTGGACAGAAGAATTAGTACTTAGATACAGGTGTGTAAAAATCAGTGACGGGACGATTCCAATATTCTTCCTGATTCTGATACAATTACTTATTCCGGTAATTTATAAATCTCTATATATTTAACTACAAAGTTATTTATTCCTGATTACCGTAAAAACACAAGTTAAACATACATCTTTTTCTTAAACGTAAAAATACACTTGTGGGTATGATCTATTTTAGATTCATTAATAGTTTAAAATCAATAAATACTATTACATCATTACTACCAGCAGTGGAAGATTTTGCTTTAAACAAAATAAATATGAGAGGAAACGTTTTTGGCATCGAAAAATAGGCACATTTTTTTTTTTTTCCAATCCTGATAACCTAAGAAGGTCACATTTTTCCAGTTCCTGATTGATCGTCCCAACTCTAGTAAAAATAAAGCCAAAATAGAATCGAAAATTTTCCACATAAGTTAAAATTAAGAAACTAGAATTAGACCTAGAGTTACGTGCACAGGAAGTTGCATTAAGGAAGGAAGTCTGAAGCGACACGTAGTAAGGAAGGAAGTCTGAAGCGACACGTAGTAAGGAAGGAAGTCTGAAGCGACACGTAGTAAGGAAGGAAGTCTGAAGCGACACGTAGTAAGGAAGGAAGTCTGAAGCGACACGTAGTAAGGAAGGAAGTCTGAAGCGACACGTAGTAAGGAAGGAAGTCTGAAGCGACACGTAGTAAGGAAGGAAGTCTGAAGCGACACGTAGTAAGGAAGGAAGTCTGAAGCGACACGTAGTAAGGAAGGAAGTCTGAAGCGACACGTAGTAAGGAAGGAAGTCTGAAGCGACACGTAGTAAGGAAGGAAGTCTGAAGCGACACGTAGTAAGGAAGGAAGTCTGAAGCGACACGTAGTAAGGAAGGAAGTCTGAAGCGACACGTAGTAAGGAAGGAAGTCTGAAGCGACACGTAGTAAGGAAGGGAGTCTGAAGCGACACGTAGTAAGGAAGGGAGTCTGAAGCGACACGTAGTAAGGAAGGGAGTCTGAAGCGACACGTAGTAAGGAAGGAAGTCTGAAGCGACACGTAGTAAGGAAGGAAGTCTGAAGCGACACGTAGTAAGGAAGGAAGTCTGAAGCGACACGTAGTAAGGAAGGAAGTCTGAAGCGACACGTAGTAAGGAAGGAAGTCTGAAGCGACACGTAGTAAGGAAGGAAGTCTGAAGCGACACGTAGTAAGGAAGGAAGTCTGAAGCGACACGTAGTAAGGAAGGAAGTCTGAAGCGACACGTAGTAAGGAAGGAAGTCTGAAGCGACACGTAGTAAGGAAGGAAGTCTGAAGCGACACGTAGTAAGGAAGGAAGTCTGAAGCGACACGTAGTAAGGAAGGAAGTCTGAAGCGACACGTAGTAAGGAAGGAAGTCTGAAGCGACACGTAGTAAGGAAGGAAGTCTGAAGCGACACGTAGTAAGGAAGGAAGGAAAGTCTTTCTCTTTGGCAGGTGAAATGATTGGGTTTAGTCACTTTTTTTGTAGCCCAATCTTCGTTACAAGGCATTGAGCAAGAAGGTTGTTGGAGTTTTTGTTTTTTTTATGTTATCCATTGTTGAGCTACCAGAAGGCAGAAAAATAATTGGTTGCCACATCACCACTGCCACTTCAAACAAGAAAACAAAAAAAATCAGCTGGTTCTGCCACCAAAGTGAACTATGGACAAACTGTGTGGATCAGGAACACCCCACACTACGGTACAGAGGGACGGTGAGTATATCAGCCGAAACATATAAATATTAATGTTGATAATAATAACAAAATAACCGTGCAAAAGACAGACAAAAAACAAAAAAAAGTACGAAACTATGTGAATTAGAAATAGTGGAATACCGCTTAGCGTTCTGTTCTTTAAAATACAATATTTAGAAAAAAAAAAAAAAAAAAAAAAAAAAAAGTTAATTTCAAGAAAAAATACTGTTGACAATTTCAAAAGACTGGTTAAACATAACCAGATGACTAAACACAAAAAAAAAACAGCTTTACTTAAAATTTAACCAAATGTTTTTAGACGCGCTAATAAAAAGAATGCGGTTTGGTTTAGATTAAGGTAAAGACATCTGTTTTAAGTATTAAATAAAACCAATAGCAGCATAAAAAAAGTTTACATCATTCAAGTTCGAGGTTGTTCTTAGAGGGACAATAAAAATCAGATTTCATATAACGGTACCTACCCGAAAGCAACACATTTCATAAGTTAGTACTACTTAAAGGAAAAAAAAAAGCTATCAATGTCATACTTTATATAATATATTACGTTTATTATTGCAATATTATGTGTGGATAACACATTCGCAAGGAATGAATTCGCTCACTTTGTATTAAGTAGAAATGGATTTATGTGCATTTGGTATTAACATTTGTCTCTACCGCCTCTTCATGATGGCTTGATGTAGATATGATTGGATTAATGTGGGGGATGGATAAGATGCAGCTCCCCAAAATGAAACCTTTCAAAATAAATTCACTGGATATATTATTATTATAACGATTTTATAACTGGTGATTAGGCTGCTATATGATTTCCTATTCATGCGGTGTCAGTGATTAGATCACAACTTGGCATGCTTATGATAGTGTTATGTTTGCAGATTGAATATTTCCACAAACAGCAACATAGGCCATTGAACGTCACGATTTGTGCTTAAGGTAGAAAAAGCTTCACAAAGAAAGACCCCCTGCTGACATTGAGAGCTGGTATGAAAATCTGCTGCTAACACTCCCCATGAACCAGAGTTTTTTTATGAGTTTTTGCCAGACGACTTTATGTAGCAGTGTGTAAATGTAAATAATAGAAAGGCCTGAAGATGGATGTTAAAGCAATATTTTTGTTAACTGATGTCACAACTGAACACTTCTGTTCTAATAACGTTGTTTTCCAAGAAAATTTGAACCCACCAGACTACATTATCCTAAATCTAAAATCCTATTTAATGAGCCAGTCCCCCTCCCTCCCGAAAAAGCTAAAAACATTTTCAGAAAGCAAGGGATAAATCTATGAAATTTCACAGATTTTTGTCATATAGTGTGGTACCCAACAGACTTTTACAATATTATTCCAAATCCAGTGAAACACTAGAAATTCCAGTGCTTTCTAACTCAATCTGTATAATTTCCTATTAAAATAATTTCTTTTAAAATAAATGTCTGTCTAGATAATATTTAGAAAACAAAAAAAAAGGGACTCTTCCATAAAAATAATTGCCAAATATTCTCTAAAGAAATAAAACAAATGTTTTTATTTAAAATTGTAGCAATTTTTTAATGAATATTTTGTATTATAGTAAAAAAAAAAAAAAAAACTTTTCAGATAGATAAATTAAGACGAATATCACTTTCAAATGTATTTAAAATTTTACTATTTTAACCAATGACCGACATAATTAGATTTTAGAATTATAATTTGAAAATGGATATAGTCATTTTTTTTTTTTTTTTTTTTTTTTTTTAACTTTAGTGATTATCAGATTACCAATTTAATGTTCATTTTTTTAAAATGTGTTAAAAGTAAAAAAATATGAACATGAAACACCTTAGTGTATTATTATAAAGATTAGACTAACAAGGATGATACTCTATTTTCTTAAAATATAATAGGTTCCTCTATATTTTGAATGCAGACTTTATTGAATTTGGGTGAAATAAAGAGTTTCTTTTGCAAATTATTTTTGTTGCATCTCTTTATCCATGATGGAATCGAAAACAAAGTCCTACAGTAAGATCAGACAACTTCAGTAAAAATTTTCAAAGGAATCCAATGCTACAGATATTCAGAAATAGTGAAACGTTTACGTTTTTATTTATAACTTAAAAATGTATACAAAATAAAAAATAAATAAAAAAGATATGGGGTTCACGGCTGAGAACATGAATACACAGAAGGTCCCAATTTATTCTCATGCAACGCCAAGGGTATCTGCTAATTCAATAAATGGTAATATTTCAGAAAAAGAAAAAATGCTGATTACTAAACCATCACAAAATACATTTTTAAAGTTGAAAAGAATGGTAGAAAAAAAGCTTCAGTTTAAGCTTGAAATCTAATCAAAATAGTTTGAAGTTGCTTTTGAGATCATTCTGCATCGCTTTTGGGAATAATTTTTTTTTTTTTCTTTCTTCTCTGGAATTTATGTTTACAGTGTTGTGGATGTCTATTTTTAAGATTTAACCAAGTATTAATTTAATAATTATTAAGTTGGGGCATGTTTAACCTCTGTAGTTAAACAGCTTTTATAGGAAAGAAAGAAAGAAAGAAAAAGACAGGTTTTGTTAATTTGCACTTGAGAAATGGAAGTGAGAACCTCATTTGTACTTGCAGCTTCCAAGATTATCCCAAAATTGAAGGAGCAGGGAGGGGGTATGATTAACAAAGAAAAAGAAAAACAGCATGCTTTTCTTAGGAGCCACACAAGCTGTACCTTCTTGCTTTCATGAACAGAGATCAGAGAATAGCTTGTCCCAAAATTGGAAGCATTTTTGTTTTATGATTATTTTAAATCATTGCAAGTTGATAGTTACATATTTTTGCGTGGTGAAAAGTAGTTGGAAAGAAACTTATTTACTTATATCTTATCTACTTTGCATTTACTCATCAACCAAACGACATACAATTTTTTTTCTCAATCTTCTTGCCACAGATTTCCCTTGGGACAAGCTAAAAACATTTTTTTATTATGAGCTTCTTTTTATAAAGCAATCGTCTTATTTTGTACACCACCTCAAAATCCAAAATGTTTTATATGCAGATCAGAGTGAGAGAAGAAAGTGTTTCTCGGTTAGAGATAAACATCATTTAAATACAAAAATTGTTATGGAAACGAGCCAATGACATGAACATTCTTGCTAAAAGAGCTTTTTAAATTTTTAGAAATGCCAACTTTGTCCAAACACAAAAGCATTATTTTATATATCTGCAAAACCTAAGATTTGATATGTACCCTTGGTCTAAAACCTAAATCTATACAATATTAAGATTCTACAGAAGTTGTTTGAAAGCAGCAGCATTAGGGAGCTGATAGTGGCTTAATCATTAAAGACACACTGACAACCTGGGTGTGCCAAGTTTGAATCCAGTTCATTTTACAGAAACACACTCACGTAAGAATGCTAGCAACATGGTCCCTCTTGTAAGTAAACAATGTACTTCTAGAAAAAATTCTAACTAGAAAGATATTGGGGAAACGAATGCCAACAATAACCATTTAATTCATCCGAAATGACTGAATGAATGATTCTCAACAAAATTGGGGGGGGGGGGAGATCATTTAAGCAATTACTATTTTACAATAGATTCTTAACATTGAGATGTATATCTCTCCGATGTACTCTTTGACTACCGAGTATATAATACTTGTACCCAGGTATTGGAAATGATTAACCATATCAAGATCTCCATTCAAAATAATGTAGATATCATCTATATCGAGTGGCTGATATGGTCTTCACCTTTATTGCATTAATCTGCAATACTCGTGCAAACTGGGTATATGAACATCGTCCAGGTCTGAACATCAGTATGAGACTCCCACATGTTCAAAATCTGTGATACAACTACATTGGGACTCAACAGACACCCGAGAAGACATATGGCAGGAGGTGGAGAAGCAAATGTCATTGCTCAGAAAGAGAAGGTGGAGGCAAATGGTATAGTCTATAAGGTGATAGGAGGATAGACTAAAGTTAGTAACAAGTTGTTTTTTGTTGTTGTTGTTTAATGGGGAAAAAAAAAAAAAAGATATATTTAAAAAAACAGTTAATTAAATATCCAGTTTGGAGAAATTAGAGAAATAAAGATGTGATTTCAAGTGATGAACTTTCAACCAACATAGAAGAGTTAATCGGAAACAAACAGAAAAAAAAAAAAAAAAAATAGTTATACAGACGTTTTTTTAATGAATTCACCTAGAATTGCAGTCAGCTGAAAAGCAGCTTCAAACTTTCAGATGTTCTTACAAATTCTAGTAACCGAGTACATTCTTATTAAATTGCTTTCTTGTCAAGCTACTTTACGATTTGAGATTATTTTTAGTACCTGAAAATGACACTGTCAATTTGGTTGCCATTATTTAATAACCAATAAGACCAGAACTTAGTTTGCAACTTTATCGGCAAAATTGGCAGAGAAATTTTTATGGTCGACTGAAAATATGAAACGCAATACTTGTGACTATTGAAAGGATTAATAGATTTAATAGCAAGTTATTTTGTGTATTTTTTTATGTACACTAATGAGTCACCACTTATAAAGACTAAAAACCACTTAAGGATATGTTAAGATTTTCAGTTAGATGATGAAACAGTACTATGAGAGGATTGAAAACAATAGAGGAAATGGCCTGAAGAGAACGTTTTGATAGATATTTGTTAACATTGGACTTGAAGACGACCATGTTGTAGCCTGCAGGGAAATGACCCATGATAAGTGTTCCAGAGATAGGAAGTTTTTTTTTTTTAAAGAAACTGTTCATAGAAGTTTCATTTGTTTTTAATAACACAAATGAAGAAAGGAAAGTTCTTCAAAGCAGTGGTAGAAGTTCTTGCTGTTAATTTTTTACGAGAGGTCAGGGAGATTGGAGCTCAGTCAAGCCCATTTCATTGAAATAATAGTGTAGAGAAAAATCTAGAAATGTCTCATATGAAAAAGGGTCTGTATGAAAGAGAAGACAATCTCACACTTAATCATGAAGTCAATTTTGTATTCTGTCAAGGCAAGAAAAAGTGCTGAGTGGCACCTCTTCAGATGTGGTTAGAGTATTTCATCTTGAGCCGTGTCTTACTCTTACACAAATAGAGGATTGCATTAGTAGTAGAATGATTCAAGCATCTTTCCAGCAACCATAACAGGTTTGATGTCTTCCATTTTAGGTCTGGAGATGAAAATTAATGACAGGAGCTTATCAATGTGTGGTGTTTCGAATAAAATTCAGTACAACTATTCAAGAAAAGGGACAAATCCAAATTCTTTTGAAAAATTTTTTTCAAAATCTATTCGATAATGTGAAAATTTGGACGGATACCCCAGCTAGAATTTCTTATTTTGTACGTTTCCAATAAGAAAATCAAGTGGATTTTCCTTTCTGTTAATCCTAGCTACTCAGAAAGAAAAGAAAAATGTTATCCAGAAGATATAGCTTTAATTTGCATTTATTCTTGTATCATTTGTCATGATTTATCAAACTCAAATACAAGCAAAGCACAAAGAAAATGGACATTTGATTTAAAAGAACACAAATTAAACCATATTACACCATCAATTTTGGATAAAGCACTTGTGTTAAGTTCACGGGCTATGACTTTTGTCCGTTTTTTATGGGTTAAAAAGTCCAGTAGTAGTAAAAATAATGCTAGGAAAGTAACGCATGGATAAAACAATGGTCCTTCAAGTAATTATATAAAATGAATGTTAACATTAGGTTGCTGTGTGAAACAAAGTTGATATTTTGTAACCCCCCCCCCCCCAATAAAAAAATAAACCAAACCAGTCAAAGCAATAATCGATTAAATATGCTAGTAACGGAGAAAATCATGCTGAAAAGCAACACATTTATCTCTATATTTTTAAATTACTTTTTTTTCTTCTTTTTAGCATTATATTCTTGCAAACTAACTTGTACAGCAAATTACTTTACTTGTAATACAAATTAAATAGAAAATATGTTGGAAAAGATAAAGGAAACTTTAATACAATTATATACTAATATGTTGTTGCAACAGTGTTCACCCTGGTTATGTTGAGCTGGCTTCTTCACTGGTCTGTCATCCTGAGTAAGGTTGTATGATACAGCTATGAACTGTGATTTCAACATCAAAAGCCGATCACCTGTAAATCCGATAGCTCAGCAGAGTTTTATATAGTGATCCCAGGTCCTTGACTGTCTACAGGTATACTTGAGCCACCTAGGGAGCAAGGTAGGGAAGAGTACACCACAAATTCTGTCAGAACAAGAAGCTGCATGCTTAAATAATCAAAAACATGATTACAAGTCAGATCGCAGAGACTTTAGGTTGAAATGCTCATGAAGTACAGCAGTTAAGACATGGTTGAGCCGCTGGTAATGCAAAATCCGGCAAATACTATCATTGCCAAAAGCTTGTAATTTCTTCTGAGCAACTACCTTCATTGGCCACGTCTATATCTACTAATAATACTGCATATTTGCTTATAATAAATTCTATTTTTGTCTGTAACCTTTAGAATATTCCATTATGATATCAAATAAAACTATTGTCAAATGTTAGCAATATTATTACTATCATTTTTGACGTAAAAGAATTTTTTCCTTTTTCTTAATTTAAAATATCTTAATCTGTACAATAATATAATAACTCTGAATTAAATGATGTCTCATAGAAGACGGTTTCTTCTCTGGCCATGTTGATTTGGGAACTATTTATTGTAACGTTACCAAAATGTTTGAATTTAATTGGAATGATTGAAATATTTTGATTCACAAATGTTTTTATATCACTCTGACAAGGGAAATGTTCCAGTTTCTGTCTCCATGCCTTCTCTATGAGGATCACAATCATCAGAGGGTGGAGACACTTCCTTCCTGAACTGCTGACCTTATCTTTTATCACTTTACTGCGAACCCTTGGGAACTACTGTGATACAAGAACATATCCATCACCAAATGCTTTGATGTTTCCCAGTGTCAGAATCCAATTTTGTATTAAGAGAAACCAGAATTTGATTTTCTGTTAGCAATTGAATGGTCTTAAACTTTTATGAAAGTAAATAAATTGGAACAAATATTGTTATGTAAAGTAAGAACAAAAAATAAGTCCATTATGAATATATATATATATATATATATATATATATATATTATACATACATACACACACTAGCTGGTAGCCCGGCATTGCCCAGTCGTACAATACACTTTAACATGATATTTTAATTTATGCAGATTGCATATGTACTGTTATAGAATCAATCCTCTATTGATTATTATATATTAGAAGGAATAATTTGCCTGGTGGACTAATTCGCAAAAAAAAAAAAAAAATAAATAAATAAATAATGATAATATAGTTCAAATTTCGTCTGTGTTTGTTTACTATATCACATCAGCTGATATTTGGGCTTGACATTAAATGCCCTGGAAAAGTCACTTCTAATTTGTTTAGTTTTAAAATATGCAAATGAAGAAATGATTTGTGGCTATTTCAAATAATAGCTCTTATTATAAACTGAACTCATTAAGAAAAAAATTGAAATAAAATGGTGAAGTAAAACCCGGGCTTGAATAGAGGATCATCCAATTTATAGTCGAATGCTTTAAGCTATATCTCCAGATTATAATAATTAAATTTTTTTTTTTTTTTTTTTTAAATGTTTAGCTAAGATTTTATTATCTCCCTTGGCCGGTGTAACATAAAATATTCCCTCTGTAAAAATTATTTTTTACCTATAAGATCTCTCAAAGCTATTTTTAAGATCGGATTTTTTTCGATTTTTGATACTTATCAGATGAATTTCTGTACAAAACATATCTAAGAATACTATCAGACATAAATTAGCTTTGTGTGAAATTTGCAAAAGATAAGCTCAGCCGTTTTGGAACCTATGGTGAAGGGACTCATACACAAAGTGACTTTTATATAAAATAGAGATTACACACATACAAGAAATGGTGACAATATTTTTGTAACACGATGATACTTCAGTCCATTTCCACGTATGAGGCCCACCACAACAGCTAAATTATTTGAAAATCCACACAGATGATTTATTTTTAGTAGTAAAGGCTTTGTGTAGAACCAACCACACTTTTTGGTACAACTGCTAATCTCAATCGGTGCAATGGCTGCCACAGACAGTACATACCAGGTTTTTACAGAGTTTTCCTTCTCCTAGATGCATGTCTTAAAGACTAAGGGTGCATCTCTCCCAGTGGATTAAACATGTCCCCCAGATACCAACCTGGGAATTTCTATATCCTGGTGCAATAGGTACAGTGTCTCACATTCCTACATAATCACCCATTTGGTACTGGCCAGGCTCATTGTTGTTAAACTTTGATGATCTTGAGAGAACCGGTGTGTCAATGTGATAATGCTGTACATTTTTATAATGTAAAACAAGTGTTAAATATAATAGAAAAGGATTTTGATCTTTCAGTTAAAACATTTTTACATTATTTTTTATATAAGTGCAAAGTTTTTCAAACATTTATTTTTATTTAATTTATTCAGACCCTGCCCTTCAAAGCATTAATTTGGTCTCTTGTAACACCAAATACATTCTGATATATGCATTTCCACTGAATTCTTGATAAAATATTCCCTATCAATCCAAACTATATTTGGTGTTGGTCCATGACCTTTTTAATTGTATTACCAAACAGAGACATCACATCCATAGTAGAATACACAGAGTTTCAATCTTCTATGAAAGTGACTTTTTAGCTCCATCCGAAATGTCTTATTTGACATTTAAAAGATCCTCAAGACTATAATTTGATAAGACTACAAACATGTACGAAATATTTGACTAAATGTCAGATAAAACCAGTCTATATCCGAACAGTCAGTGAGGTGGACGAGGGGTAAGGGTTTAGGCTTCTTACCATGGGGTCCCAATCTCGCTAGATTCAGCCACTCTGATGAGTCATAGATGACGAAACCCGTGTCAGTGGATAATTATATTTTAAAAATAAAATATATATATATATATATATATAAATAAATCACACACTATTCCCTCTAGTAGAAGAGTGGGATAGGGCGAGGGCTAAGACCATCACAACATATGTTCTTGAAACATTAGAAAAAGAGACACCAAATAAAAATACCTAAAAATTTTAAAGTGACTATCTTCTTTTGTTATTTCTTTAAAGCCAGAGTGACCCTTTTTGGGGGAGCTGAATTTTTCTCAAATTAAAAAGCGACTTTGTGTCTAACTTTGCCTGCATGGGGAGGCAACATAAGTGATAATAAAAAATAAATCGGTAAACATAAATAACGTTAGAAATTATTTTAACAGTTTAAAACAATTTATTTTGATGTAACTATGTATAGCATGTAGTTATTTCACAATTATATAATTTTCCCAATCTATATATTTGCTAACGGTTACAAAAAAAAAAATAAATAAATAAATAAAATAAATAAATAAATAAAATAAAAATGCATTCTGATAGATATAATACTGTAAATAGATATTTTCAATAGTATTTTTTTCTAATTGTTTAATTTTATTTATATTACATTTCCGATTTCATTAAACATTTGATTAATTGTAAGTAAAAAAATAATGTTCAAATCATCTAGGAGCCCACACGCAGACACATGAGAAATGGTTACACAATGTTATGACTAGCTAAATTAGATTAGCTAAAAGTTGCCCTAGTGTGGATCTCAAAGGTTAAATATAATTTTCCAACCAAAACTCAGCTTCTTTGATTTCTATATTTCTACTTCCATTAAAAAAATTTTTTTTTTCCAATTTTACTGATCATAACAGTTGCCTCCACTCTCACTTTTCTTGAGAGGATCTTAATCTAATTTTAAAAAAACAATTTTATGAAACAATATTAATGTGATTGAATGTAGACAACATTATCACTTGAATCGGCTCAAATACTTGACAGTACATGACTAAAAAGGTATTGGTAAACACAACTTATGTGAATAACTCCTCAAATGAAAACAGAAAAGAAAAATATAAATTTACTGAAAAAGTAATTAATGTTAGTAATACGTGAACAAATAATTTGCACATTATTTAAAAGAATCAAATTACACTTTACCAGAAAGTGAGAGGAAACGTGTGGGAAAAATTCTTGAAAACCCACACTGTACTAATAATTTAAAGTGTCGATGTCCGCATTGTAATCACTATTTGACACAGTTTACAATTTGGCCTTTGGGACAAGATCAAAATGTTGTATCTGTTCTTCAGATGCTGCACTTCTATTTCTTGTTCTCTTTCGGTGGAGGAGAAATCCTTCACGACTGAGACAATTTTTATTTTTGTACCTTTTCTCCACGTTAAAAAACGACCCTGGTGTCTAACTCTGTCCCGTGGGGAGGTATAGTAAATAGGTACTAAAGGCAACCTAATAGTAAGTAGTTTTCGTTATGGTGTCATAACGAAAGGTAATTAAAAAAAAAAAAAAAAAAAAAAAAATTGTCCGTTTAAAAAGAAAAAAAAAACGCTTCACAGTATGTGTAACTTACATTTAGTCTTCGAAGTAGTTGCCATCGGACATTCAGAACTTTTTGCCAAGGTGTCTTCAGCTATTCAATCTCCTTGCAGTGGAACTTTTGGTCACAAAAAAAAGTCTGTAAGGATATGGCACAAGTCTGCTTCATTGGTGAAAGATTTCCCACAAAAGCTAATTATCCAGAGAGTAGAAGAGGTGGTAATCAGATGGCACAAAGTCAGGTGAATAAGGTGGATGGCACAAAGTCACCCACCCAAGTTGCTGTATGGTATCTGACTATTTGTACAACATGCAGCCTGGCATTGTTATGGAGGAAAATCAGACCTTTGCGATTTACAAGTGCTTGCTTTCTTGCTTCTGGTATGCTGCCTATTGCACATGTTTTTATTGCTGTGGGTATAGGTCTCCAATGACCGTTTATTCCATTGGTAGCAGTTTATCATGAACAATTGGCGACCTGTCCACCAGACACAAAGCATGATCTTACATAGATGCATGATCTTGTGGTGTGAGGGACAGCATTCTGAGGAGACAACCAACGTCAGGAATGCTTGGAAGTCTCGTACAGAACCCACTTGTCATCACTAGTAAGTACTCGAGTGAATAATGAGGTACAGTGGCGAGAGTAACAATAAACAGACTGCCATTCATTTTGCCTTGTGGACTTCCAACAATATTTGCAGAACCCACTTTATCAGTTTGTACGCATTACCTAAGCAGCACAGATGAAGTCTAACCATTTCATTGAAAACATTGAACTGTTTTGCTACTTCACATGTTAGACTACTCTCCTCTTCAATGGCCGCCTTCAGGACTGTTATTCAAGACCAGTGGTCATCCACTGCAAGGCTCATTATGGAGCAACAAACTCCCAACTTGACTTTTTTAAACCAACTCCTTGCAGTTTGTTCATCCACGGCACTATCCCCAAATACTTGACATATGTAGTGACGATGCAAATTCTGATAAGCCCACTTTGAAAGCAAACAACCCTGAACAAGATCTTTAGACACTATCTTTCTCAAAGCTGCTCAGCTTATAACTGATGACCGTATTTTTTTTTTTATATAACATCTGATGTGCCTACTACTGGATATCTGAATTTGAAAAAAATTGATACATGCGTCAAAGAATGAGAGTTCATATAGAAACGTTGTTTTAATTTTAATAAAATAAAATATGCATCAAGTGCGTTTGAAAGCCAAATCACAACGTAATATTAAGAAAATAAACAAATATTTTACTTGTTTGAAATTTATCACATATATTTCAGAGGTATCCTCCATCTTCAATGTGTTGTTTCTTTTTTTCTTTTCTTCTTCCTTGCCATGTTGTAAATTTGGAGAAAGAAGTCTGTTTGTATAGAGCCGCGAGTTGTTTCTAGCAGTTGTATTTTGAAATGTTTGAACTGTGCATAGCCAACAAGTTCATATAGAAACGTTGTTTTAATTTGAATAAAATAAAATATGCATCAAGTGCGCTTGAAAGCCAAATCACAACGTTATATTACGAAATTGTATAACAGCACAAAACTTACCTAGTAAAATAAAAATTAATATAAAAAATGACCCAAAAAAGAACTGCAGACAAAACAAAAATCAGCTTAAATTTTAATCAACTCTATAAGCTCAAGTATCAAAATTATTTAGCATTAGAAAATAAAATGTTCCCATCTTCAAATCGTTTCATGATGTCATTTTAAGTATTAGTGATGTCAACTTGATATTAAGTTATAAATCTAACACAAGTAAATGGAAAATTTTACCTATGTAATATCACGTTGAGAAAATAGATAAAACAAAAAGGTTGTAATAATATATTACATAGAAAAATGTGAGCATAAAAAGTAATATGATTAAGATTAAACTTAGAAAAGTAAAAGGACTAGTTGTTAAAACTGGAGAAGAAAAAGACAAGATATTCTAATAAAAATATAAATTTATAACTTTAAATATTGCAGCATTAAGAACTTCAATTTAACATTGTACATAAATTATTAACGATGCTATATATTAAGTTAGAAATTTATTATAATTTTTACTCGAACATTGTCCTTTTTTCCCCCCAGTTTTAACAACTAGTCTTTTTACTTTTCCAAGTTTAACCTTAACCATATTACTTTTCATGCTCGCATTCTTCTATGTAATCCATGATTTTTCTAGGCTTTGCTTTGAAATAATATTTTCTTTTTTTGTGTTCAATATCATACACATTGTCAACAATCCATAAAAAAATTATGAACTTTTTAAATTGACTAAATAAAAAAAAAATCAAATAAAAAATGTAATTAAGTAAATAAACAGAAAGGGACAAAAAGAAAAGCGGGGGGGAGGGGCAGAAGTAATGGGTGGCGTCATAAGCGAAAGATTATCAGTCCTAGTATGGCAAAGAGTATCACTTTTGTTAACTCTCTCTATATAACCCAAATAATATGGCATGTGAGCAACATTCCACGCTATGATTTATGAAGGTGTGAATGATGAAAAAGTTGCTATGGTAACCAATAGCCAATCAGAAACCGTCTCTCACATTCCTTACTTATTCTGAAGACTTGAACACCAGTAATTTTATTATAACTTTTGTTTTACTGAACGAAAATTGAAAATTTTTATTTCAAAATATACCTGAGAAGGTGACCTATGAACTGTAAAATTGTTTAGAATTTGGTTACAAAACGAACGGGTAGTGAAGCTTTAAAGCAGTTTTAACTGAGTAAAACTCTTAAGCATATATTCAAACACTACCGTGTTTGAAGGATATTAAACTGTAAAAATTATAAACTAGTGTAAATCCTCTGCAAAAGTGAAAAATGCTTCGCCACTGTTCACATTTAATATATACCTACTATAACTTTATTCTAAAATTTTCGTTTTGATAATTGGGAGATAGGGGAACTAGAAAATGACGCCGGATGTTAAAAACATTAATGTTAGCAGTTAAAAATGAAATTGAAAAAACAATTGACACTAACATCAAAATAAGAAAGCACTAAAATGTCCTAAATGCGGAAATTTAAGGAAAAAAAAAAATGTAGAAATCTGTATAGAAAAAAGGGGGGGGTATAGAAAAATTTGCGTTCACCCTTCGGCAAGCAGACTTTTCTGTGACAGGATAGAGATATATTTACAAATAAGCATTGCTCTTCATTTTAGGATAGAGGAATAATTCATTTAACTATATAGACTTAAGCATAATTAACAGTTTACAAAGAATCACTCACAACAAACTGTTTAACAGTTGTCTGCAATGAATCGTTTATAATAATCAAAACCGAAGTTTTAACTTAAAAAAGTTTTCTACATTAAATAAAGTATCGATATGCCATAATAGACAAAACAAACCAAAATAATGGAATTAAATGGAAACAAAATGTAAATGTATAATTAAGGTAGGCATAAATGTACCATTCAATTATGAAAATATTAGCAGGGCTACCAAATGTTGCTCGGTTTTCTGGGAAAGAAAATGGAATAGTTTTTAAAAACGAGTGCAATTAATTTAACATTTTCTGTCAATTATTTTACTTTTTAAACATGGCCCTCCTTCCAATTGCTCTCGTTCATATGCAATATTTTTCAACTGCGTTGTACTAAACTGGTCCATAGCGACTTCAAAGAAATTTATTTTTAGAGCATTTTGTTAACATAACCAGCTCAAAGATTATCTGAAAAACTATTCTTATACCCAGCCCATGATAGCAGATTACCTTTTTATTCTGATTTTTACATTTTATAATATGCAAGGTTTTGGAATAAGGCCCAAAAATCTACTCAATATAGATTAGATAAGAGAGAGTCTAAGTACAAAGATATTATTGAAATAATTTTCACTAAATTTAAAGTCTTTAAGCACACCCGGGTGTGCATTGGAAATCAGTGAGAACCCAGGCGCAATCCTTCTCCAAGCTTTGGACATAAGGTTACCATTTTAATTATTATTTTTTCATTTTTATAATATTCAAATCATAATTCAAATAAAAATAGATGTAATTCCACAGAAAGAAGAAATGACTAAGTGCTCTGAATATGCACCAGTGTAAACTTAGATCCAACAATGTTATTGTACTCCATCTGATTATCTCCCCTGTTTGTCTGTGCTGTGAGGTTCACTCATTTGTGAGATTACAGAATGCCTTTTTTAGGAATTTCTTTCTCTCATACTTGGCTCATTTGAACTAAATAACATGTTTTTATTCAACGATTTTTAGAACACAAACATTTTCTTGTATTCAAAATGTCTCACCATACACAAATCCCCTTAAGTATTTTTTTTTTTTTTTTTTTTTTTTTTTTGTATAACCAACTTCAGTCTACACTAAATTTTATAATGCAAGATTTCTAAGAGTATGTTGTCTATTTTCTAGCTTCTAGCTGGTTGGATGCAGACACGCACAATGTAATATTCTTTCATATAATAGATAAGTCGTAGATACCAAGTATTCAAATGTGAAACGAAAATCTGAAAATATTTTTTATGGGGGGAATTAAGATAATTTTGTAAAAAGCAGTTGTAAAAATGTCAAATAAAAAAAATGTATGTTTTGGTAAATAAGTTCTTTTGCTTTAGATTTTTACTTGTTTTTAAAAATAGGGCAAGACATGAGATTACGATTATTTTCAAGTAAAAAAAAAAAAAAGGGGGGGATCCTTTTATAACATTGCCTGGGAAGCAACACGTTGTAGCCTCAGTCGCAAATCAGACAAAGGATAGAAAAGAACTTAAACTCGCTTTTTTGTTTTACAACATTTCCTCATTATCTCATTACCATTATGACGTCCCTCAAGTGATAGTCTTCTCGGGCATCATGCATGCCTCTAACGTTATTCCTGTCTCTAACGTGATCGTCCTTTTTTTTAAGTCTTTAATTTTCCTACTGGTGACGTCATTTATATAGCCGTCCGTACTATGTTACACTTTTCCTTTAATACAAAGAAATATACATAAGATCAAAAACGGTCAGCAATATTCAGCAGAACAAAGCATTTTATAGAAGAAATAAAAGAAAATTTGTATTATTTGGATTCTTCGGACTACTGTTCTCATCTTGAGTGTTATTTTCACAACGTTTCAATCGATGTAAACTCCTCCAGTTGTATCGTGTCGAATCTGGATGGAATTTTAAACAGAAACCTGTATTTAATCCACCGAAGGTAGTATGGTCTTGTTCAGTCAGCCATGACAGAGTAGAAATTCCAAGTAATTCGCAATTGTATTTTTGGGTTGCCCTCATTGAAGATTGAACCTTTTATGACTGAATTTTACCAAGTGCTCTATCCACTGTGCCACGGGTGCTTGCAGACAAGTCTAGTACAAATTTTAAGAGCCTTAAACTTATTTTTTTTATAGATGTAAATTTTTTTTTTTAATGGAAATCGCTTGAGACAAGGCATGAAGCAACTTGGTGTAAGGAGTTACATGTTATTACTATTGACCTACATATTATCTATTATTTATAATTAACGGCTCCCATACGGTGTTAAATTAATATCAATAATCAAACCTTATCTCAAAAAATTCAGAACCGAAATAAAAAGATAATCCTCACAAATCAAAGATTTTTAAAAATGATTTCAGCTGGGTGGAGTGCTGGAGTTGAAACTCAGCGATTTTTGTAGGAATCTGACTTTTTAAACAGACTCCACAGCCAGGTGTCAGACCTTGTTTCTCAGGTGTGGAGTCTGAATCAGCAAGTTTGCAGGGGTCAGAGTTGGATATTTTTAAACTGATTAACTTTTCAGCCAACTCCTCACCTCTCATTTACTTAATATTTACATTCATTATCCTAACCGAACATTTTTTTAGCATGCTTTGGTATAAGCTTGCTAAATTTATTTGAATGTAGTACTGACCGAAATATTTATGAACATGAAGTAAGAACAGAAGTTATAATTAAAATTTTAACTTATTAGCAACTGAAGAATGGTCAGACATGATGTCAGTTTATAGGGGGGGGGGTAATTCAGTTCTCTATCTAAAAGGCAACACTCTAGGTGCAAAACTCGCTGTAATTGGAACCTGCTGGCATTCCCTAATAGTGACGCCTCTGGGCAATAAACGAAGGTATGCCTGACTAGAAGCATACTTTACTAATATAAGACCAAAGTCCTGTAAAGCTGTTGATGTAGTTTTTAGTGAATAATTTGCTTCCATTTCATCTGAATAATGAACATACATTGTAAGCGATTTATTTTTCATCTCCATAATATATTTACAGTCTGCTGTTAATAATCTCCACTCTTATATAAAAGTCACTGTGTGTGTGTGTTCCTCATAAGTTCCAAAACAGCTATGTCTATCTTTTGTAAATTTCACACAAAGGTAATTTATATGCCTGGCAGTGTTCTTAGATATGTTTTGTATAGAAATTCATCTAATAAGTATCGAAAATCTGATCTTAAAAATAGTCTTCTCTCTTATCGATAAAAAAAATGAATTTTTACTTGGGAATATTTTACGTTACACCAACCAAGGGAAATAATATCTCTAAAAATCTTTTTTTTTTTTTTTTTTTTTTTTTTAGGAAATTCCTAATGAACCGCCCCCCTTAAGTTAACACTTCATCCAATCTCCACACTAACGTAATGTACTTGCAATAACCCTTATCCCTGAGTGGCTTCTGGGCCTTGATAAGTGGTGATCACTGTGTAAAAAAAAAAAAAAAAAAAATGATTTGCTGTCATCTGGAGGTATAGCTGAGTGGTAGAGATCGAATGACCCCCTGTTCAAGCCCGGGTGTACCTCACCATTTTATTTTAATTTTTTTCTTATTAAGGAGTTCAAATTATGATAAAAGAAGAGTTACTATTTAAAAATCGCCACAAATCCTTTGTTTGCATATTTTAAATGCAAATATTAATCAGAAGTGACTTTTCCAGGGTATTAATCGTCAAGTCCAAATACCAGCTGATGTAATATTATAAAAAAACACAGACGGAATTTGATGAATATTATTTTATTTTTTTTTTTTTTGCAAATCAGTCCATCAGGCAAATTATTCCTTGTAATATATAATAATCAATAGAGGATTGATTCTATGATAATACATATGCAATTTGCATAAATTAAAATATCATGTTTAAGCGTATTGTACGACCGGGCAACCAGCTAGTATATATATATATATATATATATATATATATATATATATATATATATAATCGCTTAACATGGAGATAAATATCTATGTAGTGAACAAACGTATAAAACAGTTTTTCAATTTTTCATTCAAAGTATTACTATATGTGTGCATACATGCCGTATTCTAATGAAAATATTGCAAACCATTCTGCATTAAAGTTAAATAAAAAAGTATATCTTAATCTCTAAATAAAAGCTTATAGTGTGTGTGTGTGTATATATATATATCTCAAAAATGAGAGTTCAGTATGAGTAAGAATTAAGGCAATTGGCAAGGTGACAAATAAGATATTTTTTTATCAAACTTTAAATATATATATGAGAGAGAGAGAGAGAGATATACAAGTGTCTGTAAAAATGAATTTCTTTACGTATAAAATAAAATAGGCCTATAAAAAGCATAAAAGAATACTTTAATCTTCCATCCTCTAAAAAAAATTTTAAATACATTTTTTGATAAAATGAATGAAACAATCTTGTCAACACTGTACTGCAGTTTCATGATATTACCAATCATCACAAGTGTACCCGACTTGTATAACTTGTGGCATTAATTAAAGAGTGAATATAAAAAACCTAACAGTACCTATTTTCAGGAGAGGAGGAGGGTCTCTTTTCGATTAATGCTAGACATTATAGACCAGTCGAATATATTTCTAATTTGTAACATCATGAAACTATAGCAAAATCTTGAGATAAATACATTTATTGTAAATGCTCTCACAAATCACATTCTAAGATCATTTGTAGATGTTTATACTGACGATACTACCATCTATGGTAACACTTCAAAGGCTGTAAACGACCAAGTTCTCTGATTCTCTCTCCTCTGATCTTGAGCATGTGGTGCAATGGGGAAAGAGGTGGCTGGTTAATTTTAATGCATCTAAAACCAAGCTTCTCTCTTTACATCATCAACGCTCCAATCCCCATCTGGCATCAATCGAAATGAATAGCTCTCTTCTTGAAGACGATCCATATTTTGACAAGCTTCTAGGTCTGATCTTTACTCCTGATCTGAGATGGAATATGTACATCAAATCTGTTGCCAAGGCTGCAGGAAAAATGGTGAGATCGTTCTACCACTCTAGTAGATATCTCACTGCTGATGCAATTCTCTCCCTGTATAAGAGTCAAGTATGTCCAAGAATGGAGTACTGTTGTCACATCTGGGCAGGAGCTACTAGAAGCACCCTTAACAGAGTTCAAAATAAACGTCATAACCTAGTGGGGGATGCCCCTTTTCTCTTCCCTGCAACCTCTTTACCACAGAAGAGACGTTGCAAGCCTGTCTCTGCTTTATCGTTATTTTCATGGCAAGTGCTCGTTTGAGCTCCAATCTATGTTCCCCCCTGTCCTGACTTTCACAAAAAACACTCATCTAGACGAAACCACTATCAATAATTTCCCCCACTCTTTATCTGTACCGATACCTAAATGTAGATTCCATGAACAAAGCTTCTTTCTTAGAACTGCATGCCTGTGGAACTTTTCCGTTTTCCTACTTTCCAACTGACTACAATATGGCTGTCTTCAAGTCCAACAAACAAATTCTTGATGAGCCATCTCCTTAAGTAATTCAATTTACCAAATTTCCACTACTAACGATTACTACATGTTCCCTTTGACCACTGTACACTTCTTAACCCTTAATCTCGAGTGACCTCCAGGCCTTGATAAGTGGTGACTCCTTTGTAAAAAAAAAAAAAAAAAAAAAAAATGTAGCTCTGGTAGGATATGGAGTCCTTTAATTGTCTAAAATCTGAGGTCTTCATTTGTTTTTTGTTCAGATTATGATTTTCTACACACACGTTATTATCAATCAATGTAAAAATATTATCAATCAATGTAAAAATATAGAAAAAAAAAGCTAATTTTGATGAACATGTTTATGTAAAAATAATAAATGAAGGAAATAAAAAAACATTAAAAGTGTATAAAAAATAGGTATTTAGTATAAGATTCTGCCCATTTACTAAAAGCAAAGAAATAATGTCCTAACAGAACGTTTGAATGTAAATAACTTTTATTGTGATAAAATGTCGATTTTTTAATGATTCAAAACGTTTCAGTCATTAAAATTCTGATTTTTTTTTTTTTTTTAGATGAGGGCCGATTGTTTGTATTATTTGTATTCATCTGACTATAGTTCTCATCTCGAGTGTTATTTTCACAAATAACACTAAAAGACGAGAACAATCAATACAAATAATATAAATTTCAGTCATTTTCGAGCAGATATAAAAAAAAAAGTTGTGCTTAGTTTAAGTAGATATGCTTAATAGGAAGTCCTTTTCTGCAATGGAAACAGCAATATACTTCTAACTTGTTAGAAAACAAAACGAAAGCAGGAAGTGAAAAATTAGGTTAAGTTGATCATTTGTCTCAATTGGAACATTCTAATTGCAAATGAAAGGCCTTTTCTATTTTAACCCAAATGCTGTAATCTCACAGACAGTTTCAAACTCATGTAAATAACCTTTATTTACATGGGAGATAAGAACTGTAATGAAGTGTCTGTTTGCTACAGACTTAAACTATTGAGTGGATTTCCAAACTAAACATGAAAATTATCACCAATGTTATAGGTCATATTAAGTTGACAGAGGTCAGTCCTCTTTTGTCAAATGTATTTATCTTACATCATATCAACCCTTTTTAGGTTATTTAATTCCAAAACCATACGTAGTGCAAACGGTTTATTGAACACACGCTGCTATTTACCTATAGCTAGTGATTAATTATGTAATAACTTTCTTAATGATATTAGAGTAGAAACGACTACAATAGATCCACTAGGACTTAAACTCAGCATAACCGATTCACTAGGCTAAAACAATGTTCTGTAATATTCCATCTGACTTAAAGAGTTCACTTGAAAAAAAAAAAAAAAAAAAAAAAAGTGTTGTTTTTATGATACAAACATGTTTTAATTTTTTAATTGTTTTGTTTTATGGGAATGAGGCATCCTACTGGATGTCAGATATTCACCCACTATTTAAATCACTCCAAGAGATCTTTTTAAGATTTTAACCGTTCCTTTGAGTGCAATTGTTTGTATTTTTCTTCCACATGGTTTACAGGGTATATTCGACATGCAGTTTTTGACATTTTTCATGAGTTCAATTGCTCCTATAATTATTAGATGGAGACTTTAAGATTCCAGTTTCTTTTGATATCGTACACTGTGTGTGTGTGTGTGTGTGTGTGTGTGTGTGTGTGTGTGTGTGTGTGTGTGTGTGTGTGTGTGTGTGTGTGTGTGATGCCAAACCATTTAAGGTTTATTTTTGTTCATCTTACCGAAAGCGTAATCTAAATTTTGCGTTTTCCCATGATATTTTTTTTCCTTTAAGCGTGACCTTTTTCAAGAGATGAGCCAAAATAAAGGAAAATATCTAATATTGTGTTGTCAAAAAATCCATCAAAATACTCCTTATCAACATTCTATACCTATACTTTTACAACTAGGATCAACTCTATCACATATATTAAACACTCTCCCCATTATAAATACCGTAACTAATACATGGGGGAGGAATCTCTCAAGACAATGAAAAGGTTTCTACAGTCCATCTTTAAATCCAGTAGCAAAGATAAATCAAAGACAATCAGAAGTAATTTGAAGATAAGCAATCTGATTTTAAGATTTTCTTTTTCTTAGAAAAGTTGCCCTCTATTTCTCCAGAGTAGAGTCTATTTCAATCACATCTTGGGCAAGGATAGATTCGTACCTTTTCTAAGAGTATTAGAAAAAATGACCACTTAAAAAAATAAATTAACAGCACTTGATATTCTTAATAAATCACCCATCTAAGTACTGATCAGGCTTGGCATTGCTTAACTTCAGTAATCTGACAAGAATTAGTGTTTCAACAAGATTTAGCCATATTAATCATAAAATGAATGTAATATCAATATACAAACCAAGATATAGTTTCATATATAATTCAATGAGTCATAATTGGACAAGTAATCTGCTTATGTGTGTGGGAGGATGGGGGAGCCTTTTTCCTCCTCCAACTCTCTTTTTGTATAGAGGTTGCATGATGAGTAATAATGCCTTCACCTGATCTAGCGATTCTGTCAAATGTATAAACAAAAATGGCTGGCTGGTGATCAACTAAGGGAGAAGGAAGAGGAAGTCAATCAAAACCTATAAATAGATACAGAGTCTATAAAATGTAATGCTTTGTAATAAATCAAAATCAGTCAGATGAATGGTAGATTTGTATTTATCATCTCGGACAAACAAATGTTTCTGTAAAAATAAAATAAAAGATCAAGATGATTTATGTTGAGAGTCACAATTTGTTTTGGACACAAGTTTTCATTGGAAGATTCAACATGATCTCTAAAACCTTTAAAATATTTTCTCCTTATAAATGGTTTGATCGATAGATATGCTTATTAGAGGATTGAGGTTAGAGTTAGTACCTTTTGCAGAAGTTTGAGTCAGAGTTGTTTTTTTGTTTTTTGTTGTTTAATTTTATTGAGTTGATTTGTGTTTAGTTGACACTCCCACCCTGAAGACAAAATAGATCTAGTCAAGCCATATTTCATTAAATGAACTTTTTTTTAATTAAATGAGTTGGTTGCAATTGATTTTTACAGTACTTGTATGCATCGAATGCACAAGAAGTGCAGTGGAATTAATGGTAAGTTAAGAGAGGATAACCAATTTGTGTGCAAGAAGTGTAAGACACTGCAGATGGATTAGAACTCATATGGAAAAAAATATATCTGTATAGTAAAACTATTGAGGCTGTTCAGAAGTTTTGTTTCCTTGATATCATTGGGGTACAGCATGAAGCAGACATGAGGTATGGAAGCGAAACCTAACTGATATGAAAATAATATGATGGATGTGTAATGCGAGTCTTAATGCCAGCTTATATCCGATGACCTCAGAGGAAGATTAAATCTAGAATATATAGGAAAAAGTGGGAGCGGTGACTTTGATGGTATAGCCATGTTGAAAGAATGGATGAGAATTCTTCAGTTAGAAGATGTAGAACAGTTGAGGTAGCAGGTTCAGTTCAAAGAGGAAGGCTAAAACAAGCATAGGAAGTGATAATAGATTTAAAATACTTAATCTGGCTAGGAAAATCATTATGGTGGAGACATTTATGAATAATGACATAAAAAAACAGTCCACATGCAACATGAATAAAAACATTTCACCATTAGTCTATCTTTTTTGACTATCATAATACTAGGTTGAATATTTTTTCTTTCCAATATTACAAAACATAAGTTATTCATTTTGCTTGCTGTACGTTTTAAGGATATGAGATGCCTTTTATTATGAATGAATAACAGATCACCGTTGCCATTTCACATTCTTAGAAAGGCTTCTAAATACAGAGATTCATTGTTAGTTTTATGACAAATATACAATCTTTTTACTTTATATATACAAAAAACATTTTTTCCCCTAATTTACCATTTTCTATAATATACTTTTACAGATTTTTTTTTCGATATCAATAATTAATGAAACTACAAGGAAGATAGATAAGAGGGTGAAAATATATTTTTTCCTGTTTTTCTTTCATAGTACGATGCATGTTGACGTGTACTTACGCTTAGAAATAATTCCTCAAGTTACACATACAAAGCACATTTCGATTTTTTTTTTTTTTTTTTTTTTACAATTTTTTATCGATTTCCAGTGAAATGTTTGCATATCCTTTTTATTTGTTTTTAATTATTAAGCGGGGAGCAAGAAAAATGCCTTAAACTATACACATTTTAAAAAAGGTTTTCATTTTATGAAGATATCTTTTTATATACATTTCATTAAAGAACAATGCATTTTTAACGCATCATATAGCAATTCTAAGAGAGGTGATCAGTTTTTTTTCTAAATAAAAATGATAAATTATGTATTAAAATATTTGAGACTTTATGCTTGTCCGTTTCTCACCTCCATATATGACTTAGATCTTTTTCTTTAATATTATAAATGAACTGACATGATGTACTAAACGAAGTTTTTTTTAATTTCCTATTTATAAAATGAATTTAATTACAAAACCAAAGTTACAATAATGCATTTCTGTTTCTTCATAAACAAGTCAGCTCTTATCTTTTACTGCCAGACAACACCGGGTCAGTACAACTTGTTTAATATGTGACAATTATATTGTACTAGCTTGGATACCTGGCATTGCCCGGATCCACATGAAGTTCCATTTGCACACACCTGCTATACTAAGGATATTGAGTACTTTTTCATCATCATATATCAACTCCATCATGGGCAACGTAGATTCGTACTTAAAAATGGATAAAAAAAAACAAATGTAATCGCCCCCCAAAAAGAACAAATACGTGACAACCTCCCTACCAGATACTTCGGCAGAAGGGATATGAAGAGAAGCTAGTCTCCGGATATTCAGCACCTTTTGTTGCCCGTGCGCTGGAATCCTTTTCCCAAAAAATAAATAAATCAAAACAACTTTTCTTTCAATCAAAATAGCAGGGAGTGCCCATGCGACAAAAAAAAAAAAAAAAAAAAAAAAAAAAAAAAAAAAGAGAGAGCCGCTGTGAATAAAAGAGGGGAAGAAGGCAAAAACTTATTGACAAACGTTTTTACTTACACGGCCAGGAGTGCTTATGGCAACATAACATTGCAAAATAAGTGTTTTACAGTTTTAGTTTAATATGTGTACGAAAAAGAGATGCGAAAAACGAACTCCCCCCCCCCCCTTCCAAATATTGGTCCAGTTGACCGCTACAAAATGAATCTTTTTTTCTAATTTTCAGATATCATGCGTCCAGGGCACTGCCTTTTCAGATGGTACCAGTTTCGACCCGGTTTTTGTGGTTTTTAACAGACTTACACACACACACACACACACACACACACACACACACACACACAGGTCCCCTTTATATAATAGACTAGCATGGACACCCGGCGTTGCCTGGGTCGACATGAAGTTCAGTTGGGACACACTTGCTATACTAAGGATATTGAGCACTTTCATCAATACCCCCACAACAATTTCAAAATTAAAAGAATGTATAAAAACATGCAAATCACCCCCCCCCAAAAAAAAAGTATATGAAAACCTCTCCACCAGATATTTTGGCAGAAGGAATACGAAGAGAAGCTATTCTTCATATACTGAGTACTTTTTGTTGCCCGTGTGCTGGACCCCTCTCCCCCCAAAATAAATCAAAACTTTTCTTTTAATCAAAATAATACCCGGGGGTGCCCGTACGATCGTTAAAAAAAAAGCCACAGTGGGCAGGCTCAAACATGAAATGCAAAAGAAGGAGAAAGCAAAAGGTTACAGGCAAATGCGTTTGCTACCACACGTGCTTATAGTGTCATGAGGTTGCAAAATAAGCTTTTTAAACAGTTTTAGCTTGATATGCGTGCGTGACTTGCAAAAAACGCAATGCAAAAACGGACCCCCCACTTCCAAAAAGTCGTCCAGCTAATGTAAAAATTAGAAAAAGAGATTAATCTCTCTAATTTTCCCATATTATGCATCCAAGGCATTGCTCTTTCAGATGGTACCAGTTTAGACCTGGTCAGATGCGATTGACAAAAGTTTTTAGTAGACAAACAAACACACACACTAACACAGACATCTTTCCTTTATATAATGCAGAGTAAAACGTTCAATTTGCAAATATATAAATTTAATGAAAGATTAACAAATTTAGTTGTTTTATGCTTAACTATATACAGGCATTGTAGAATCCAAATGTTTTCAATATTAGGAAAAGTAGAGCAGTTATATCATTGATATCAATTGCATCAAAATTGCCTAGGTGACTAATAGTCTCTTCAGAGATAATTTACTAACAAAATAAACCTATGTATTTAAAATATTCTACCAAAATTTTAATTTAAATAGAAAATGTATCTAGAAATTATATGTAGGTAGATGTAGATTTTTTAAAATCAAATTCTTAAGTATTTCTTTTCTGATTTGTTATAGAGACAATAGTAGGTTACTCAAAATCAAATTTTGACTTTAAACAAAAAATACTTTCTTTTTAAGAGGGCAAGGTGATAAGGGTCATACCCCCTCTCCGTTATATCACAGAATAGCACTCAAGCAAAAATAACAGTTTATATAAAGATTATCAGCTTCCTTTCATCTGAAAGGAAGTTAAGCACTAGGGACTGATTAATAAGGTATCATACAAGATTCAAGGGGTGGGAGTCCCACTCGTATTGGAGCTGTAAATTGGACAGGGAATTTAAAACAATGGCAACACAAAGAGAATAAAGACAATGATTGTACAGGAGCAGCTGAGTAGATATGTCATGAAAGAAAAAAAAAATACATGTCGCAATCACAAATTTAACATCATTCATATAAATTTCATTTATCAGTAAATCCTATGCTCTTTTCAATTTCTATATAGTTTACACTTTTGGTGTTATCTACCAAGTGTTCTTACTATTTATGCTACACAGAAAATGGGGGGGGGGAAATACCAGATTGTTTCTCTAGTCTAAAATAAAATTTTAAGTTTCGCTCTTACTAAACAAACTTAAAGATTTTTTTTTTTTTTTTTTTTTTTTTAATTGCTAATCTCCTCAGAAGATATACCTGATCTCAATTTCCCCTCCATACACACAAAAATTAATTCGAATCTTTGGTTCTAAATTCAAATGATCTGAAGAAAGTACAAAGTGTTCACTGTGATTTAAAATAAAAATCTAAATTTTATCTATTGTTAATTTTTGGTAATGACTCATCAACAAGTTTTTTTCTTTGGTTTACTGTGATTCATAATATGCAAGAATACTTATCTCTATTATATAAGAGGAACTTCGTGTGTATGAGTTTGTTCCCTATGGACTTGAAAACGGCTGGGCCAATTTTTATGAAATTTCACACAAAGGTAATTTATGTGCCTGGCAGTGTTCTTAGATATGTTTTGTATCAAAATGTCTTTCATAAATATTGATAATCGAAATAATCCGATGAAAGAAGGAACAGGCGATTTTGACTAAAGTTAACACCTTACACAACATCACAAGTGCATATGGAAGGTTTTATTACCACACAGCCAAAAGACCCGACATAAAAACAATCGGTTCTTTGATAGGACGGGTACGTTCAAACTAAATGTTTCGGTTTAGAGCACAGTTGAAGCATGATATTTGACGTTTTGCATTTAAAACTTGAATTCAAGTCATCTATAAATATAAAAGCGAAAATGTATGTATGTTTGTTCACTTTTTTTGTATGTCTACAAAAGGCTTTTTTCAGAGAAGTGGTCGGTCGCTTCACAACTTTTTATATCACATAAATCGTAATATCTCACAGTTAACAACGAAGCTCGCCTGTCTATTTAATTTGCTCGATTTCGGGAATATAAATATTCTACATTTGTCGCTCGCCACATGTGGGTTAGTCTTTTTCCTATAACATCTTGGGAAAATAAAAATCCTGCAGTCCTCATTAACTTATTAAAACGGGCACCTGCCAAATCCAGGTAATTAAATAAATTCAAACGTGTTTCCGTTAGCATCTCGCGGTGGGGCAATCGTTAACGTCGCACGTTTTTTTGTTTTTTTTTCACACTTTAATTTACAACTTTGCCTCAAGGGTTCAGGCTCGATGCTCATACCTACCAAAACATTTTTTTTAACCCCCCCACCCCCGGAGTTTCCACACACACCTCCAAACACCCGGGCAATGCCGGATACCCCTCGCTAGTATATATAAAATAATTTTATAAAATCAACAGTAGGTTCTCTACAGTGCGATGTAGACTAAAATGTATTGTGGACTAAGTCACTGCGAGGAGGCATGTGAAACTTCCTTCTGGTGCACTGTGATCGGTTCCCAACTAGAGCAGGAAATCAATAAATTTGTTAAAAAAAAAAAAAAAAAAAAAAAAAAACGATGGACGATTTCACAGATTTCGATGACAAAAATATGGGAGTGTGAAACATTTGTTGATCATCATTCAATCCTACTAGTATACATACGTTTGTGTGTGCGTGTGCGTGCATGTGTGCGATTCATATAAGGACAGAATGCAAAAATAAATGAAGTGTATACACTTAATATAAAAGACAGATGAGGAAGTTGAGTGTTTCAAAGAAATTTGTAAACAAAAGAGTGGAGAAAAGATCTAATGAATAAAGATATGCATCTAGCAGCAGTTTGTGTGCAAGAAATGCAAAACAATGAAGATGAAGGATAACTCAGATGAGAAGAAAGTATATTCGGATGGTGAAGCTATTTATGTTGTTCAGAAGTTTTGTTACCTTGGTGATGCCATTGGAGCACAGGGAGTATCAGATGCTAGTGTGTGCAAGAATATGGAGTGAGTTCAGGGAACCTCCGTCATTACTGACCAACAAAGTGTTAATACTGTTGGCCTAATGAATAGTCTATCAGGCATATATACATAGTGTGATTTATGTATGGAAATGAAACCGGGTTAGTGAGGATTGAGGACATGTAATGCATGAAAGAAATGATACCAGAATGATATCATCAACATGCAATTTGAGTATTAAAGACAGACTTAGATCTGATGACATCAGAAAAAAGGTAAATCTGGATAATACATGAAGATTTATGAAGAACAGGAGACGTTGATGGTATGGCTACATTGAAAAAAATGGATTATAGTTCTTGGGTTAGTAGATGTAGAACAGTTGAGGTAGCAAGGTCAGTTGGCAGGGAAGATCAAGGAAAAGATGGAAGGATTGGTTTGAGAGAAAAGGGATAAAGACTTGGCAAGAGAGATTGGTTTGCAAATTAATTTATAAAAGCTCTCCAAAATATGCCAACATATAAAACGTATATTAAACTAAAGATTATTAGTATTATTTAAATTAAAACCATATCTGTAGGTTTATATTTGGTTTTTCATTAACAGAATTTTTTTTTTTAATTTAAATTTTCTATATTTTGTAGCATATCAACTTAAATTTACTTATCTTATATATAAAGGTGAGATTTCTTATTTTGTTCACCAGAATAATTTATTGAACAAAAGCTATATGAAAAAAAGTGTTCTGTCATTCGTTTTTGCCATATATTGATGTATCCCCTTGAAAGCAAGCATTTTCAATCAAATTTATCCATTTAACTATTTAGTCCGAATTATTAACTTTCTCTTTGAGGTCCTGTTTAGAAAGTCAGCAGTGCTTTTTTTCTATCCCATTTCCTCCCATTCTACTCAAAATTGTCAATCATATATTGAGCGATTTTATTGGTCAGAATACACGATGATGCAATCACTGAAAATAAATTCTATACATAGATGTTGATACACACAATTTATTTTCCCATTTTCCCCTGCAGAATCTGTTTTTTTTGTTGTTTTTTTTTTGTTTTTTTTTTTTTAATTTTCCAGCTGTGAAATCAGCTTATGCAAGTTCTAAATCTGTAATATGCAGATTTAGTCTCGCAAGAATTCAAATCCCTTGTGTTAGGATAATACTACTATCACTAGGAATTCAGAAAAGAATGCTTCTGTATTATTAGTGAGGGCCGTTTCTGTAGATGACCTATGTAAATTGGATTTTTGTTTTGGTTTGCATTTTATAATTAAATGTTGAATAAATATACATAGCGTGTTAATTTTTGTTGTTTTTTTTTATCACTGCTAAGATAGAGGTTATGTTTTCAATTGAGTTTATTTGCTTACTTGGTCACAACCTACCATCTACATCGCTTAACCCATTATCACGAAACTTCGTGAAAATATTAGGCACGGCTTTCTTAGAACTGATTTAGTTTGGGGATATTTAGGTCAAAAGTGACCTTGTCTTTTGGTGATAACTTTGATTCTGTTCATCGTAGAGATTCACTACTTGGCACATATTGTAGCCAATGAAGTTCTACATCTTATAATCATGACCTTGAAAAGTTCGGCTCTGATCGAAATTTTGACTATCTCAATTATCAATTTTTCTAAATTTGAGGTACGCATCTGATTCTCTTTGATAACAGTAAATTCAATACAAAATTAAACACTGGTCAGATAAATTAACATTTCCATGGCATACTTTATGATATGAAAAAGTAAAACCCAAATAAGACATTAGCCAATCCTTAGGTTGTCAGGCAGATGTATGCAGTTTCATGACTTATGTTTTTGGTTTCTCTATATAAAATCTTTTTTTTTTTTAATATACATATATCAGTTTTAATCCATGGCAATGAAGTATGAGCCAATTTTTTTTTTTTTTTTTTTTACATTTTCACCCCAAACAAGGCACATTGCCACTTTGGTGTAGGGGGCTACTATCAGGGGAAACATCTACTGGGGTACTATGTAGGGATTTGGGCAGCGAGATGTTGGTTCATATTGCACTTGAACTTATGCAAGTCAGTACAGTTGGGGAAGCAGTGACCTGGAATGGAATTCCAAAGTCTAGCAGTTCTGGGGAAGAAACTACTGGAGTAGAAAGATCTTTTACATCTAGGGATCTCTACAGTGTGGGGGGTGGGATTTTGCAGCTTGTCGGGTCTCTCGAGGGTGTTTACGTCGTGGGGGCACAAGTGATTGCAGTTCATCAGAGCATTCACCATTATAATACTTGTAGAACAGGCAGAGGGATGCAACGTTTCGACGATGGGACAGAGGCTGAAGCTTAGATGCCAGTTCAGGGCCTATCAGATTTGCGACTCTCTTTTGAACCCTGCCAATTCATTACTTTAGGAGTTAAACGTGGTGGAAATCAGACTCCGACTAACAATTAAACTAAAAGTGATGCATGATAAAAAAATGAACAAAAATCATGTATCACATTTTTATTTGAACATTTTTTGTTTCGTTCATAGAACCATGAAAAATACTCCTTCGTCCTCTTTATCAAAAAGCTAAAACGAAATTGTATACATCTAGGATATTACTGAGGTCAGAGTTTAAAATTTCACGAGTCAGAGTTGAGCATTTCGATTTAGACTCTAAGTTACCGTAGTTTTAATGAAACTCATACCTGGTATATTCATTATATAATACATTAATAATCAATTAATATTCAGCCATATTCATCATTTTAGATGCAGATTCATTTTGTCATGATTAGTTTATCATTGTTCTTATATACTCTACTGGCAAGGCGTAGGCTTAAATCTGAAAACCACTGACAAAACACATCAAGGACAACAATCACTTAAAGCCCGTTTTAATCAACAATGTAATGATAATCATAATAACCATGTTCAAATGACTAAACCTTTCAATTTACATAATTAATATCTGCAAATATGATTTATGTTAATTTAAGAGTCAAGTACCTACTACAGGTTGGCAAGTTAATCTGCCAAACTATTAAGGATCTGATGAATGTTGACCACTAGTTAGAATATCCATATAAACGGCTATGATCCAACTAAAACAACTCTTAGTTAACACATTAGTGTTCAATTTTTTTCTTTCTTTTTTAACTCATTACTCATAGTCTTTTCTAATTACAATATAATTTGGTACTAAAATTAATTTCAAGATTTACTTAACTTTAGTATAATTAGAGAATTCATTTATACTGGTGTGTATGCATATTATATATATATATATATATATATATATGCCTTTTGGATTACTTTGGATCATCTTCCAATTATGCGATTCCCTTGGATTTTACTTGTGCGAATGGAAATTTAACTAACTTTCTTGGATTCTGCATTTTTGGATTTTACCGTCATTGGATACTTTACCTTTCACCAGACTATCCATTCACGTGAAATCGCTTTTTTTTTTTATTCACCCTATTCCCTCTGCTTCACTTTTTGTTATCAAGTAAGATCTATGACTTGCTTGTAGTTTCATTAAATACTTTTGCAAGCAAAATCTGATCCCGCATTTTACTAAATCCTACCCTCTGATGAAAAGGAAAGTATTTCTTCAAAACTCCGCGGATTAAGGACTATTCACTTATTTAGTGTTTCCTTTTTAAAATTAAATGTTTTTAACTCTTTTTCAAAGTGTTTTTAACATATTTTATTAACTACTTGTGATAGATAGATAGATAAATAGAGTTGGTTTTAATTCCTTGCCAAAAGAATTTTGGTTGAATAATAGATGAAACTGGTTGTATCCTTTCACTATAGTTTCACAGTACACTGAAAACAGAGACAGTGTTTTCAATATACATCAGACAGTAGATGTAATATTTGAAAGACCCTTCAACCTTTATGTCTAAGGAATGCTCTCCACGTTATCTGTTAATTTTAGGTGTTCAGATTTGAAACTTGATATATAGGGGATTCGGACATGTGGAACAAATTCAATTTGTTTTTTTAACTGGTAAAAATAGCTGCTAAGGGGTCAAAATACAAAAAAAAAAAAAAAAAAAAAGGGAACTTAAGCATAAATTGGTTACACACACACAAATATACATTTATACGGTAAAAATCGGTTAATTTTTTAAGTTCTGATATCCATCTATTGTTTAGCTCAGAAGGTAACGAATAAGATTGGAGAGCTATGTGTTTTGGTTTCGATTCTATCTGATGGCACTCAAGTCATTTTTTTTTAAACTATTGAAATCACTATTATATATTGGGCACAAAATAATAATCAATAGAGTATTAATCTATAATACGAAATCTGTATGATTTAAAATTTCATATGTAAGCTTATTTTACAACAGGGCCATACTTGGAGAGGGGGGGGCACTGCTACATATTGGCTACAATATCATAATCAATAAAGAATTGACTGTAATAATAAATACAAAATCTGCATAAATTAAAATATAGTTAAACATATTTTACGACCAGGCAAGACTTGGAAGGTTGCTAGTTAACTATATACCTTTGAAATATACAGATGTTTCTGAAATATGTTTAATTCTTCTGGTCCTAAAAAACTACCATGAGCGCTAATGGTTTAGAGAATTGATATTCATATTATTTAAAAAATAAAATGTAGTTAGTTTGAATTTGCCATGTTATTCTTTGTTTAAAAACATGTTCCAACTATTTGATTAAAGAAAAGAGCTGAAAAACATCCTGGATGAGCAGTATCCATCCCCTAATTCCTTTGGGGGGGGGAAGCTATACAATGGATGCATGTATTACATGTTGGTAAGCTAACCTAGCTTATCCATTTGTTATATAAAAATTTAAGGTGGAGGGGAGAGATTCATCTCTGTGGCTATGTATATCTGCCTTTGTGTTATAAGTAGGGCTGTGACAACAGAATGTTTTTCATTGTTTGGACTCCAATATTTATCCGATACAGACAGTTAATCAATCGAGAACCACATCACTATATAAAAGCATATAATATATCCACGGATACACACTCGAGAGTCAAAACAATGAAAAGAATATGCTGTTATCATAGCCCTAGTTATAAGTTTCCAGTCTTTTGCGTGTATCAGTATCTCACTTTCTGATTAGGAAAGGAAATCTATGTTATATAAAAGACTGCCCTACGTTGGATAAGGATTACATCAGCTATTGTTAATCTTGACACGAGTTGAACTAGGTACAGAGTGAAGTCTCAAAAATCTAGTTCCCACGAAATATGAAGGTTTGGTATAAGGTTCAAACGATCAACAAGAGTGAAAAACAGAGACGAGGGTCGACATGATGCATGACGTTACAAATATCGGGAGAGGAGGACAAAGGTTTCAGATCAGTCTGTCTATGCGTGTAGCAGGAGACATCAATAATGCTATAATCACTGAAAGGAAAACTTTGATAATCGGCAAGAGTAAAATGCTCCCTTAAGATTGCTGATTGGCGTGTTCACCAATTTATTTTTAATAAAATAGTTAGCTATTAGTTAAGAGAATATTATTCCCTCATATTTAAGCTAGTTTCTCTCCCATAAAAGGAAGTAACATAATCTATCTACATAATGAAACTGTCATGCAGAACGATCTTGGCTCTGCTAAGGCCGAATTGCATAACAAGTGTTGCTGAAGCAGGAGACGAGTGGAGGATGCTGCATAGCTGATATAAAAGAATTTGTTCACACTTAAATTTGACTTTAGCCAGGCATATTGAAAGTTTCCACACCGGAAGTATTTGCACAAGCAATGAACAGCAAAAGACCACGATCGGTAGTGGAAGATATCCAATGACAAAAATACAAAAAAAGATATCCAATGACAAAAATACAAAAAAAGATATCCAATGACAAAAATACAAAAAAAGATATCCAATGACAAAAATACAAAAAAAGATATCCAATGACAAAAATACAAAAAAAGATATCCAATGACAAAAATACAAAAAAAGATATCCAATGACAAAAATACAAAAAAAGATATCCAATGACAAAAATACAAAAAAAGATATCCAATGACAAAAATACAAAAAAAGATATCCAATGACAAAAATACAAAAAAAAGATATCCAATGACAAAAATACAAAAAAGTAAACTGCAGGTCTTTTCTTTTAAGAGCTCAAAACAAACTGACTGAACACAAAAAATGCATTTACATGCACTGTTGGTAAAAAACAAAATTTGCATAATTACTTTCTCAACTGTGTTCTAACAATCATTATCAGGCGTTACTAACAGCTTCCTCCTCCTTTCACATATGCAGCACACATCAGCTGTCTCTTTGAGCAACATGACCCATGACCTCTTCGAAAGTGGTTGGCTATTATTTCTGTTCTCCGAAACCAAATAAAATTCACTTACCTCTCTATAAGTTTATCATAAGGTCAGTTAAAATATGTCTAACTCTGCACACCTTTGCTTGGAGGAGTGCCACAAGCTTCAGAGACTGATTCTGAAATTTCTTTTTAGGGTGGTTTTACCAGAGAAGAGGAAAATCGTCAGTGTGTTTCTTTAAACTATGGAAAAAAAATTTAAGAAAAACTCTTGTGGGACATGAATTCTACTGTAGGTGACTTGATCTCATCAGTAAAAACGAAAATATAAATAAAATTGGCATAAGACATTCATTATCCAACATATAGAAAAATAGTTGCTACTCCAAAAACGTGAATCGTTTAAAAACAAAACCCTGCATCTATATGCATTATAGGTCTGTCTGTATTATGTCAAACGTATCAGTTTGAGTAAAGTCTTTAATATTACTCAAGTTCGATAGGGTGCATATAAAAGAAACATTACTTTTTGCCTTAAGAGAAAAACTGAACCATAATATTTGACCATAAGATTTCATCCAAATTATACATTAGTTTCAATGGAGAAACAAGTGAATTATAATTTTCATATTAAAAATACAATTTGAAATCAAAAATTTCTTTCAAAATATGTGTAAAATATTTCATTTTGAATATAAGTTCCCCAAAACGTAAAAATCTATTTAATCATAATGCACATGTAAACATGACACAGCTTGCTTGAAAAGTGGCATTTCATCGTCAGTGAAATAAGGTTTTTAATCAAATTAAAAGCGTTTTGTCAAAAACATTACATAATGGTTTGATATAAAAAGATGTTTTGAAATAATATAGATAAAGATATTTTACAATTTTCTTTACGTTATAACTGGACCCCATTCATTTTTTTCTTTTTTTTTTAACCAATCTTTGGCCAAAATAATTCAGTTAATGACTTTTTCGAAAAAAAATTGTGTGTGTGTGGAGGGGGGTGCAGTTTATACTAAACTTACCCAGCGAACTGCACATCCTCTAAAAATGTAACAAGTTTCCTTCATTTCAATTGTTATATTCTGTTTAACATTGGTTTTTACATGCTAGTATGTAAATTGACTTCAAAATTAACCCATCTCTAACCAAGTTTTAATTCTTTTGCTCAAAGCCATTTCCTCCTATGCTTTTCTTAGTTTTACTCTGTCAATTGTGCTAATGGTTACATCTCAAATGATTAGCGAATCTCTCGATAGAGGCTTCTTTTCTAGGGCAATTGCTCTTGATATATCAAAGGCCTTTATATAGGGTATGGCATAAAGGTCTATACCACAGGATTTCCAGCTACGGTATAGCTGGAAATGTCTTCTCAATTATTAAATCATTTCTCTCTAGTAGGTTCATAAAAGTAGTAGTTGATGGGCAGAAATCAGAAACTCACAGCATTAATGCTGGAGTCCTTTAAGCGTCCATCCTGGGCCCAACTTTCTTCCTGATCTTTATCAATGATCTCCCAAATCACATTCTAAGATCATACATAGACATTTATGCTAATGACACTACCATCTATGGCAACATTTCCAAAGCCACAAATGACTAAGTTCTGATTCTCTCTCCTCTGATCTTGAGCATGTGGTACAATGGCGAAGGGGGTGGCTGGTTAATTTTAATGCATCTAAAACCAAGCTTCTATCTTTATGTCAAAAATGCTCTGATCTCCGTCTGGCATCAATTGAAATTAATGGCTCTTATCTTTGGGAGGCTCCATGTTTTGATAAGCTTCTGGGTCTGACTTTTACTCCTGACCTGAAATTGAATACGTATATCAAATCCATTGCGAAGGATGCTGGAAAAATGGTGGGATCCTTCTACCACTGCAGTAGATATCTCACGGCTGATGCAATTCTCTACCCATATAAGAGCCAAGTACGTCCAAGGATGAAGTATTGTTGCCACATCTGGGCAAGAACTATTAGAAAGAGCTTATCCTACCTTGACACCTTGGCTGCTTATGTAACCTGCCGGAAGATGCCAAAGACTGCCAGACGATCAATTCAAAATGCAGCACCCATGCTAATAATGACCAATAATTTTATCGCCCTTCGGGACCCAGAGCACAGTGGATGGAGACGTTGAATTTCTACAGTTCCAGATGAGCATTGTCTGAAGATAGCGGTTTCAATCCTACCCAAAGCCAACCAGAGGATTAATTGGCCAAAACGTGATGAGACGACAATAACTATGGAAGGCAGTAATTACTGAGGATGCAGTTAAGAGATTCAGCATTCCTATCCCGTCGTGGTTAACCATCTGACGAAGGCCAGATGAATAGTTGGCCGAAATGTTGTGAAACAACAACTATGAAGATGAAGATAACCCTCCGCAAATAAATATACAAATTACTCATCTCAAAGAATTCCAATAAATAAATATACTATATGTTAGGTACAATATAATATTCAATAAAGAATTGACTATAATAATGAATACGAAATCAGTATAAATTAGAATATATTTAAGCATATTTTACGGCCATGCAAGGCCGGGTGCCTCTGATATATATATCTATCTCCATTCATGTGTAATCACCTTTTTCTTCACTATATTCCCTCTGCTTCACTTTTTTTGTTTTCAAGTAAAATCTTTGACTTGTTTCATCAAATACTTCTGCATGCAAAATCCGATCCCGCATTTTGCTAATTCCTACCCTCTGATGAGAACGAAAGTATTTCTTTGAAACTCCGCAGATTAAAGACTATCCATTTATCTAGTGTTTCCTTTTCAGATTAAATGTTTTTAAGTCATTTCAAAATGTTTTTTAACATTTTATTAACTATTTGCTCATTATATATATATATATATATATATATATATATATATATATATATATATATATATATAAAGCCTGAAGGACAATAATTGATTCGATGATTATGAAAAGGGCAGTAAATCGATACACACAAATGCATCTATTGGATTGGAATATGTTAATTATTCTCTTGACCTGTACCTAGCTGTACATACTCATTCATTAGCTGCTAGGGAGTTTTTACTTTAACCTCCTCCCTTAAAAAATAGCGTTTTGAAAGTTCGTTTGTTCATCGAATTATTAATTGAATCAAATTGTTATAACTATTTTGTTATTGTTACATGCTTTATTGTATAAAATTATTGGATGTAAGTAGGTTTCAAAAATTTGAATACATTAGGATTTGCCAAGCATTTTAAAACCAATTTTCTATTCGACAGGGTATTTTATGCAGTATACAGACCGTGCTGAAATAATATTTATAAACACATTCTTAACATGGGGGTGGGGTATTTTTTTTTTTTTAACTATCCTGAACTTTCACCTAACAATTCAATAAGCAAAAGATGAATTTAACTTGAAAATCCTACCTAAAAAAAAAAAAAAAAAAAAAAAAAATAGCACGGTCTGTATTTTGCATTAATACTCAACAGTTTAGATCTTCCCCACATGGAGAAGAGAGAGAAAAAAATCATATGCCTAACTTTGCTCTCGTGGGGAGACGAAAAATTAGGCACTCTACCACAAAAAAACAGATTTTTTTTTAAGGGTACGTATTCATACCGTGGTAGCAGCAAACAGAGTCTGGAGAGGTGCTAAAAATAGGAGCATACAATATACAAGAGATTGAATAATTTCTATGTGGTTTGTGTCTTGTTTTTATCAGAGAAAAAGATAAACGAACGAAAAGGAAAGAATAATAAGGTGCAGACTGTGCAGTAACACGTGCGTTTACAAGCGCACACTGATCGAAGTATAAATATGTAAATAAACTTCAGGCTATTTTTATCCTTTCTCGACAAACGACATGGTAAGAGGGTAAGAAATACAAGCAAAAACAGGGATGGACAGAACAAAAAAAAAAATAAATAAATAAAAATATGAAAGACATTAATAACAAGCTGTACTTATTCGCGTCTTTCATCTAATATTTATTTTTATTTATTTATTATGAAATACAAAATGAACGACATAAAACAGTGAACAAACACAAAATGAAACCGAAAAGCTTTTTCTTAAAATACGTAATCAAACCGGAAAGAAACCTATTGGTTATCGACGTATAGGGGTTGATGTAAAAAAAAAAAAAAAAATATATATATATATATATTTAGGTTTCGAAATTTTTTTTTTTTTTTTTTTAATGAGAATTGATAACTAGGGCTCTGACAACAGCATATTCTTTTCATTGTTTTGACTCTAGTATATATCCGACACAGACAGAGTTAATCGCCCGAGAACCACAACATTACAACAGTAACATAACACTGTATATAAAAGCAATGAAAGCATACAAGGTCGATGTAGCTTCTAATATTCTCAAGATTAATGATACGATACACCCGAAGAAAGTTGAGTGAAATGTGCATCTGCATATATAACCAAGATTAAAATAGTATCAATAGTACATCGGCGAATAAACAAAATATTTTAGATTTGTAATTTTTTTTTTTTTTTTTTTTTTTTTTTTACTCTCGGCAGCTTCGTAACTCCTGCTTCCCTTATTTTTGTCCTTTACTAGCCACATTTTATTAAGAATGTTTCCGTCAAAGGGAGAAAAATTGCTGTCTTTCGAGTCAAAATCTATCCATCTTGGATTGGTCAGTTTCTGACCTTGAAGTATTTTTTATCTCTTTGCATCAAGTGGCTTCATGCCTTGTCTTGAGCGATTTCCACAAAGTTTTAATTATTACAATTAAAAAAATTATTCATTCATAATTTCAAGTTAGCATTAATGAACTGTTTTCCTACAAGTAAAACTGCAATGTTGAATCGAAATGACAATGATGTCTGAAAATTAAAGTTGACATAAACTCGTTTTCAATAAAACGATAAATAAAACATTGCCAATGTTTTGTTTTCATTGTCTATTGTCAACAGATAATTTAAAAAAAAAAAAACATTGACAATAGACTATTGTCAGATCTGTCATGCAGCCTGATTTATGTGATAACAGCAAAGAAATAGAAAGTTACTTTTTTTAATGTGTTTGAGGCTAATTCCTATTTCAGTCACGTAAATTATTTAGAACGAAATGGGTTTCAGTATTATTTTAAAACACCTTATTCTTAATTAAACCATGCTTTAATTTATATATATATATATATATATATATATATATATATATATATATATATAATAAAAACGTTTCATCATACATGCGAAACGCAGCAATGAAAAGAAAAGGCTGACAAACAAGTCGAGAATGAAGCTAAGAGCACATAACTCATGTTCAATTTTTAGTTAAAGGACGCTCAGACAAGGAAACTGTTTTATTGTAAAAACGGTTAAAATAAAATAATATAAATATAAATTATCTGTGGATGAAAATGGCGATTCAGAAGCATAAGCGACCCCAAGTGAGACCGTATCAGTGTCAGGTGAAAACCTAGCCGCGATGTAAAAAAAATGTTCCGATTACTAAACCGGACTTCCTTTAGTTTAGTCCAAAACAAATCTGCAAAATATATTTTAAAAAAAGAATTAAAAAAAAAAAAAAAAAAAAAAAAAAAAAAGAACGTGTTCAAAACTTTCACGTGTTTTCCTTACATATCGATTTGCTTATTTTAAATAAAAACAAAAAGTCCGGTTTGGTAATCGGAACATTTTCACATCGTGTTTAGGTTTTCACCTGACACCGCGGTAGGTCGCACTTAAGGTCGCCTATACTTCTGAATTACCGTTAAAACAATGGTTCCGCCATTTAACTAGAAAATTATAAACTTGTTATCGTCTATCCCCAGCTAGCCAATTGTTTATAAAGATGGCAACTATATTTTTCGACCCGTTTTGTTTTTGTTTTGCTTTTTATGTGAACAATGAAACTTTATACAACTGTGTTTTTTAACATGATTAAAGAGTAAAAATAAATTGCCTGTGAGTAAAGCCGATACCATTACGAAGGTCGTGCCTAAACCCATTTTTAGTAATTTACGTGACTCAAATCAAAACAGATTTTGAGACCAGCATTCAAGAACTTTGAACAAGAGGAAGCGCTGTTTTATAGTAGAATTTGTTTAAATATACAAAAGCATTTTATAACCAAAATCGTTTCATTTATATTTCTCAGCATATTAAATTTTCAAAGCTCAACACATTTTCACAATAATAATAATAATAATAATAATAAATAATAAACATACTAAAACACTGAACTTCTTTTTCAATAATTCGCCATTAGGCTAATTTTTTTTTTTTTTTTAATTTTAACTTTCAGTTGTATACGTTTTTAGCGCCTTAAAATTGGTTTCTCTTTGAAAATGACGCTTTTAGTCTATAAAATTATTAGATGCGTAATTTTAAATTATATTAGAATACGAGTTTGTTAAACCAAGTAGAAAAAAAAAATGCAAAAAGGAAAGGAGTTACTGGACCCAGTGGACCCTTCCATTAAAAACCGACCTTGTGTCTAACTTCGCCCTCGTATACATGCAAGTAGAAACAGTATCTTTAAGACAAAAGATGAAATTTACGATACTTGTGCAGTTTAACAGTCTCAAACAAATTTAGAAAGCCATTCTTAATAGGAGTGGGGTTGCTCGGACGGAATTCTAAAATGAAAATAAGTTACTTGGGGATGTTAAACTGCACCAGTGCCAATTTTACTTATCGATTGGGCAAAAGGGTATTTTTTTTTTTACTACAACTCAATCACCGTTAAATTGACAACTTTTAAAAGTTGTCGAGTATGCTGAAAACGAATACCACATTTAAATTTAGTGTAGACAAGTAATTTTCTGGATATTAAGACCTTTATTATCCAAACCCTTATGGTTTCACTGGTAGCAATGTTTTCCCAACTGAATAAGTAAACTTGAATGTGATATTCGTTAAACTAAAAATTTACCGGCAAAAGTAACGATTTCTTTAAAATGAAAGACATCATTTAGTTCAAACTAATTTTGATTATAAAAGCCAGAGTGCGGAAAAGAGAAAGTTTTTAAAACTTTAAATTTTATAACGTGTCCTTCCTTAAGGTCCTAAAAAGTAGGAAAGGGCTTTCTTACTCTGAATTATGGAATTAATGTTTATTATTACATATAAAATATCAGTACTCACTTAAGTTACCGTGCTGAAATAATATTTAGAAAGCCATTTTTAACATGGGGAGCGTGTTTTGTAATCATTCTGTACTTTAATAATACCTAACACTTTAATCAAAAATATATCATAAAGCTTGAATCTAACTTGAAAATACTATTTTCTTTTTTAAAATACCATTGTAACATAAGGGAATAAGCACCAAAATATCTTCAAATAATAAAAAATAAAAAGGGAATGTTCGTAAACAAAGTCAACTTCGCTGCTAAATATGGTACTTATGCAGAAAAGGTACCGTGTTGAAATAACGCTCAAAATTGGAAAAAATAAACAAAATACTGATAGAACCCCCCCCCCCAAACTGGCACGGTGACATTTACTGGGTGGGGGAAGAAAGTATTTTATTTATTTTTAGACTTTTGAAACATTATTGACTCTTCGAAGATAGCACATGCTCTGTCTGAGTTGGCCATGTTATCGATTTAACTTACCAATTTGACACCTAGTTCTTTTTTTAACCTAATAAAAGCATTAAAATATATTAAGACACAAAACTTATCCAGGTATGTAGAAGAGTAATTTATCTTGCCTTTAGTGATATTTATTCGTTATGCATTTGAATTTTTGGTGCCAGTGCAGTGTGCAGTGCACTCTGCAGTGCACTTACTGATCCGCGCTATTTTTTTAAATCGTATTTCCAGGTTTAAAGTTTTATGATATATTTTTATTCAATTGTCAGGTTAAAGTATAGAATAGGTACAAAACACCCTTCCCTTCCAATGTTGAGAATGGCTTTTTAAATAACGTTATTATTCAGCACGGAGTGCACTAGTATCGAATTTGACCATTTTTTTTTTTTTTCGTTTGCTGGCTTCTCTGCTAGATACCTAAAAAAAAAAAAAAAAAAAAAAAAAAAAAAAAAAAAAAAAAAAAAAAAAAAAAATCGTAAAACTAACTTGAGAATGCTAAAAATAAATTAAAATAACACGGTGATTTCTCTGCATAAACACCCCAAATGTTTGTCTTGGAATTTGACAATCACACATTCAACCATTATATTTATTTTATATTAATCGAAGTATTTTTTACGACCTGCCTCAACGTAATATAAACACTCCCAACCTCCCCATGTTAAGAACGGCTTTCGGAAGAAATGCCACCGACCTCGAAAGCTTTTCCTAACATGGGGAAGCTGGGGGTATTCCGAAAACCATTCTTAACATGGAAAAGTGGAAGTGTTTGTACTACGCTAGGGCTGGCTGGGGCAGGTCGTAAAAAAAAATACCTTAATCGATTCAAAGTCATAAAAATTAAACGTGCACGTGCAGTAGCATAAAATAATGCAAACTTTTTAAAAAATCCTATTTTAAAAGGATTTAATTACGAAATTGAATCCACCAGAATGCATTTCTGCGTTTTTTCGTAAACGAGACCGGCATTTAAATCTTACTAATCGTTGCAATAATTATAATAAATGAATTACTTCTGTAACTCTGAAATTTGAAAGGAATTTGGAAACATTTAAATTGTCGAAAAAAAAAAAAAAAAAAAAAAAAATAGAAAGTTACACCGACTTTCAAAATTCTTGGCAAATGCTCAGATATCAAAAGATTGAAACTTTCAAAGTTAGGTATTATTATACAAACACCGTGACAGCGTTAGGGTTAGGGTTTAGGGTTAGGGTTAATTCGCTGTCACGGTGTTTGTATAAATTTACCCAAAGTTATTTACGTTAAAACAATGTTCCTAATAATTCAAATGGTCAGCTCATACACGAATTTTTTTTTTTTTTTTTTTTTTTTTGCTAAGGGCAAATTGTAGTATCTGTTATTCTATAGTTCATTTTTTTCTGTCCTTGGTTGAAGTAAGGGTACTCATGCACTTATTGGTCCATGCTGAAATAACATTATTTAAAAAGCCATTCTTAACATGGGGAGGGGGGATGTTTTGTATCTATTCTGTACTTTAACCTTACAATTGAATAAAAAAAAAACATCAAAACTTTAAACGATTTAATAAAAAAAAATAGCGCGGATCACTCTCTGCATTAGAACGAAAAAAAAAAGCACGGTAACGTAAGTGCATAAGCACCTTTTTATTTTGTCTCAATTCCAGAGTGCCCATTTTCGGAGAGCTGGATTTTCCCCAAATTATATCTTGTCGGTCTTGAGTCTAACTGACATTAGGCAAGCAAATAAGAACCTCGAATATGGTTTTAAAAATAAATGATAATTCCAAACAAAACTGAAAATAAAAAAAATTTCGTCAACGCCAGGTAGATATGGCTAAAATTTCAAACTTCGTAAAAAGGAAAGACCCGAAAACTTAGATTTTCAACTTTGTTTTTAGTCAAACTCGCAGCATTTTCACCCCCTTTAATATAAGGTATTCAATATTCAAGTTCAATGTTTACCTTAAGCCAACAAGAGAAAACAGACCCGTTAATTTTTAAGTAAACAAACTATTAACACAATAAATCATTTTGAAAATAATAACTTACCTGCTGTGCAACCGGCTCGAGAATGCCTTCTATGGTCTTGGTATGAAAGACCGGCATTTTTTTTTTTTTTCGGTAGAAAAACTCTTTTTCCCCCAAAAAAGAGAAAAAAAAATATTATTAATCTTTCTCCGTCACAGAAAGTTATTCAACTTTTTTTATTATTATTATTTAGTCCCGAAAGTAGAAACTAAAAACGGAAAAGGGTAATTCTAAGTGGAATATCCAAGATGGTACGGAGGTCCAAGTATTGAAGAGTAGAGGATGACCACTTGTGGTTCTCCTCGAGTTGTTGTTGACGGGCCTCTCCTCTTCCTCCTGCTCCTCCTCCTCCTCCTCCTCGTTGCATTCAACAGTTTTAAACAGAGCCTCGTTGTGAGAACTTGCCTAAGAGCTCACACACGCACACAGAACACAACGCACTTGCTCGCTCGCTGAATTGATAGGCCCTCACTTTCTCGCTATCCTTCTCTCTAACAAGGTGTAATTAATTATTAAATCGTGAATTTCGGACAGTCTAATTTTAGCATCAATGAGAGGCACTTCTTAATGATTAAGGTTTAAAATATTAGAGAACTATAATTTTAATATTTGTACTATTCACTTGTTGCGTAAGTTTTGAGGCAGTTGAGTTGTCAAGTTCGGTCAGAGGAATTCGAAGGTTAAGGTCAGCCCTCTTCTTACCATCTAGAGGGGTGGGTAGATAAACCTTGGCATCATTGCCAAACAGGGAATGCCGTGCCTCCTTGACATGGCCTTCTTTGTTGTCGTAATGAGATATGTTTTGGTTCGGTTCTAGAAGGCCATCTTCACAGTCATTTCCTATTGTTTGGCGGAGTTTATCGGGGTATTCCGTTCTTGGCTATTTTTGTATCCAACCAGAATGCCCCCTCCCTCTCCTTACAGATGTTATTTCTCACCTACTTCCCGACTTTGTGTCACATCTAACTGCTGTATGAAGCAGTGAAGCAGAAGCACGTAAGTAAGGAAAAATTTAAAGGTTTGGGTAGGAAATATTCCACAGCATTAGTTTTTTTTTTTTTTTTTTAATAATAATAATAATAATATTTATTTTTTTTATGTATTTATTTATTTATTTTTCTTTTCCTCATCGTTTTTTTTTTTTTTTTTTTTTTTTTTTTCTAGATTTATCACTGTCTTCAGTCAAAGGAGGCTGACATCTCTAGACATTTTTTTGAAATTTTTATTTCCGGACCAGAATGTCCCCAAAGCTACCATCCTAGGCTATTGTTGAAAATGGCTTTTCCTCTGTTGGCTGGTATTGTTCTGTGCACTTCTAGGAGGTCCATCTTCCTAGGATTAGCCTTCTCACCTTTTGAAAAGGGATTAGTTTATTGCTAATCTCTTAGGGCGCCTCTTCAGGGGAATGGTGACAGGGCTGCCCAGGCATTTAAAAAAAAAATTTTTTGCAGGCCAGAATGCTCTTCCTCTATGACGTTCACATTTCAAATTCCACTTTCCCGATCTTATGTCACATCTTCCCGATGCAACATGTCCCTTTTGGGAAGAAGCTGTTTTTTTTTTTTTGGGGGGGGGGTCACATAAAAATACTTATGTTTAACTTTGCCCTTGTGAGAAGAGGCAAATAAATAAAAATTATTTTGTTACTAAATTCTTGAGATAAGGATTGATAATTTGTACTATTTGTGTGGTTTTAAAATATAGTTTGAATATGAGGAGTGGCTACAATTTGTGAAGAAGAACAGGTTGAGAGTTTGGTAGCGAAGAGAACATGTCAAAGTCCAGAAGTCGTCCTAATAATGAAAATGCCGTGGGAATGTTGTTAGTCTTTTTATGTTTTCCATTTTAGATTACAGAAAAAGTAAAGTTGATGCGATCATGTCAAGAGTTGGACTATTTGAGAGATAGATTCGACATGTTATGGAGAAGTTTTAATCATGAGATGAGAGTTGGAGTTTTGAGAAATGGTGTCATCATGAAAAGATTAAGTTGCATTTCAAAGGTCTGACTTTCTGAGAAGTGCCGTTGTCATTTTATGGAGAAGATCATTATCATTCAAATCGAATTTTTTGAAAAAAAATGGCTTCGTCATGTTTTTGAGAAAATTAAATTATGATTCAAGTCAGATTTTTATTTTCTTCTTGTGTTTGAAAATCAACAACAACATGAAGGGTTAGTCACATGTAACCGTGTATCAAGAGCTAGTTGTGTCTAGCCATGTACGGAGGGCTAGTAGTGTCTAGCCTTGTATGGAGGGCTAGTAGTGTCTAGCCTTGTATGGAAAGTTAGTTGTGTCTAGCTGAGTATGAAGGGTTAGGTGTGTCTAGCCATGTATGGAGGGTTAATAGTGTCTAGCTGTGTATGAAGCGTTAGGTGTGTCTAGCTATGTACGGAGGGCTAATAGTGTCTAGCCGTGTATGGGGAGTTAGTAGTGTCTAGCTGTGTATGGGGAGTTAGTAGTGTCTAGCTGTGTATGAAGGGTTAGGCATAAATGTGCCATTGTTAGAAAGAGTGATCTCTCAGACAAAAAATATTGAAAAATTGGAAAAAAAATTGATTATTTCATGTAGAATTTTCATTTTGTTTGAAGGAGGAAGGTCAGATAAAAACCTTGCTTTTGATGTGGTTTTCAAACCGCACATGCGCTGTCATTATGTTCTGTTTTAACTATCTAAATTTGTGATGTCATGGGCCTATCGATAAGGTGTTCGCTTACTAGCAAGTTTGTGCCCGGCACATATCAATATTTTTTTTGCTTACAAAATTTTGCTTTCGGCTTCACTTCTGGTTGATGCCAGTCAAGTTCCTTTCTTTTACGCCTCCCTCCTCGCCCCCGTTGTCATAACATTTTTTTTATAGGACCGAGTAATGCCGGGCGCCCCTCCTCTACTAGTTATTTATACAAGGGCTTCGCTTTTCCTTTCATTTTACATCCGTTTTGTTGTGACAAAATATTGGAGTTGGTCTTATAAAAAAACAACAGTGGAAGTTTCCTACTTTCTTATGTCTTTCACTGTGACATGGTTTTAACTTTTGGCAACCTACACCCAACGGTGTAATTCACCTAAATATATACATATAGTTGTTATTTATATGAGGACTTCGTTTTTCTTTCATTCGGCAACCCTTTTTGTTACAAAATATTAAAGTTAATTTTACAGTGCATGTGAAGACTGGTGTTTATAAATTTGCTTAATCATAGTGAAGTAATAATTGGTGAAATATGTTTGTGGATTATAGGTAAATATTTCTCTAAAAATAATAACTTGATATTACTTCCTTCAGTGTAACACTGGTTCAACTTTCAGCAATCTACACCGAATGATGTGTGTCTCTCAAGTAATAAATATATTATTTGTTAAGCATAAAAGGGCCTTGTTTTCCTTTCGTTTGATGACTATTTTGTTATAAATTATTATAGAGTTCATACTAAGGTTGGCTACTATAAAATAGATTGACATGCAGTGCCTGTTGGGTTGCTTTTCAAATATTGATGGTCAAAGCGTGGATGTTGCATTGAGAGCTGAAGAACAGCTGGACAGGTCTGGTTGCCTTTCTGATGATGCTGGTCATGTGTCAGTATCACATGAAGATTAAAACTGCTCGGCAAGGTGAGAATTGTTCTTTGCAGGAGAGGTAGAAAATAAGTTTTGTAAAGTATTAAAAGGACAGAGTTGGTGCTGGAAAGGACAAATAGATCGTGAGGATCTGGTTCAGAACGATTAATGTGAGTTATTGGTCTTGGTTCAGAGCTGGTTAACGGTGATAGGCAGAATGTAATTGCAGATTTGAATGCGTTTGAGCTGGCTGAATCAACGGCTGGACAAGTGAGTTAGTTGACAGTCAAATGAAATCATCAAACCATCTGCAGGATAAGAAGTGCTAGTGAAGAGTGAGACAACACCATTCATTCCTCCCTAACTTACAATTGCTTGGGTTCAATGTGAGCTGTGACCTCAGCAACATATCTCCAGAAAAAACAGTTTTGGTACAATGGAAGAAAGTGGGTCAGTCATTTCTTCCTTAGCACTGCATACGGCATAATCACATTAACACACCCGTTGTATATACAGCATAATCATGTTGACACACTGGTTCCTGGCAGATCACCAAAGTTAAGCAACGTTGAGCCTGGTCATTACTAAAATGGGTGACCAAATTGGGAATTCTAGGTACTGTATGTAGGAGGACGTCAGCACCTCCTTACAAGAGTTGCAAAAACCTAATGTCATCATCTCCCTTAACAGGGATATACATGCGACTGAGGACTGCTTGTGAATTTCATATACCCATGGAACTTCCTCCTTCAGAGAAAGTCGGTTAAATCCAAATAGGATTCATACCATTTCACACACACATACACACACACACACACACACACACACACAGCACTGCAAACAAACATTTACATTATGCTTAAATTGAAAAGTATACCACTGAATGGTAATGCATTCCAGACCAATCGCCATGTGAAAGGTCACTGGACCAAGGAAGATTCTGAGCATAGCTCAGCAATCAGGGACTGCAATTCAGCCCTCAATCTATGACCAAAGGGCTGAGGACGAGATTCATAAAAATCAAGTCTTTAGCATGTCGGTGACTTACTAAGCCAGGCATCAACCAAGTATTTCTCCCACAGATGTTGAATACAGACCTGTCTGCAAACCAATTATCTTTTTCACATCCAAAGAACGAGAAGATGTAGGGGAATAACAAAGAAGAACACCAGTTGCTAGAACACTGATGCGTTACTTTCCATTTTGGGCAGAACGACTCCAACAAAGGAAAACAAATACACATTTTCCCTAAGGTGGGCCTATTTCCTCATGGACGAGTATAAGACTCTGTCCAAGACTCTATACCCACCTCGCATGGTAGAGTGAGTAAAACCCTTTATTTTTGTTTCATTTTACTTCAGTCAAAGTTTTCAGAAATCAAGGGGCCTCCTTCCTAGGGGGCTAACACTTGATCTCTATATGAGATACATAGATATTCAAATATTATAGTTCTCTTTTATATCTCAAACATTGAGTCAGTAAAAAAGTTGGAATACAATTTTCCTCTCCTCAATTGACCATTTAAATATGTTTGTAGTATATCTTTCTTGTAATCTTTTGGTCTTACTAAAATCCAGGACAAGAATTCCCCTTGTCTGGTGGAGTATCCAGCTTTGTACTGTTACGTGAGGTAACATCACTTGGAGAAGGTGAACCATTCCTTGTAACAGTCAGTGTTGGTAAAGTATACTGAGGAGATCTTATTTGAGGTCACCAATACTATGTGATTTTGAATATTAAGTCAGGCTTTAATTGTAGGGAAAAAGGTATCCTCATACCAGGTTGTTCTGACAAACCCCTGTACAGAAAGACCTTAGACATGCAACAGCAGTGTTTAGTAGGCATTCAAGTTCTCTCCAATAGGCATTCATATCTTGTTATGTTATGTTACTTGTCTTTGTTAGATATGTCAATATGTGAATGAAACGTGTGTAATGAATTTGGACATATTTTATCTTTATTCTTTGCCTGCCACAGCATCAAGTCCCATTTTCCTTTTGCAGATAAAAGTAATAAAAACGCATACGGTAGAACCCCGGGATGCAGTAGCCCTAAGATACAGTTTGTTCAGGTTACGCTGTGGAATACGAAGTTTTTCTGGACCCCGGTTACAGTATTTGCCCTGCCTTACAGTGTTATTTATAATGTTAAATAATTATATACATGTGTATTATATACTGTACTGTATTTTGTTACTAATTTTTAATGGCGTATCCCAGGGTTCTACTGTATAATGAAGAGAACAATGATGGGAATACCATTAAGTGGCTCACAGGTAAGTCCAGCCAGTTGATAGAGAATAACAGGAAAGATGTACAGGATGCATGCTTTAGCTCTACTTTTTATGGAAAGATAACTTCAAAGGCAAGTCTGAACTGATGATTCGATCTTTGACTACTTCTGACTATTTGCTCTCAAGTTGGAGATCCAGTTCAAGAATTTGAACCGAGCTATCTGTCAAGCAAAAAGATTGATCAACTTGGTGGGGTTGATTTCGGCCTCCCACAATAATTTTGTAACGTGCAAAACAACTCTGTCGTGGTCTTGATGTCTCCAACATATGACATAAAGATAGTGATATCATCGACAAAAGCAGAAACCCTGGATAGAGCTCTCCTAGTCAAGACAATTTTGCATGGAATGAAACTTGCCACATTATCCCTTAGTTTGTGAAGTAGCGGCTCCAACAAAAAGACAAAGTAAGAGTGACAACTGACAACCGTGGCATTCACACTTAGAAACAGTAAACGACTCCAAACATTTTCAATTCACCTGCACCTTGTCATCGGCAAGCGATACAGAATGGAGATCCATTTGTGGAAGTTCAGTTTCAACCCAGTAATCTTAAAACGACTTATATCTTCACTATGGTCATAGAAACATACAAATTATTCTCCATCAATCTTTCTTTCATAGTATAGTTCTGCTAGGGTTTAACCAATTCTCTAATGACAACCTGTAATCAGTCCAAGAGGATTTGGACCAAAATCTTTAACGTTGCATTTAGAAAGTTATGGGTCTGTAATCATCTAGCTTTTCTCCGCCATTCCTGTGCTATTTCTTCAATAATGTGATCTCACTCTTGATCACTTCGCCAGGGATAGATCTCTGACAAAACCAACACATCCATTAGAATTGGGATAATGTGTGTGACAGCCTCAAGAACAATTTCTTCAAAAGTAGTTTGCATTGAAACGAGAATAGTCAGTTAAATAGTTGCTACAGGAATCTGGGAATTTGGTTGAAGTTCTCCTGGATGTGCTCTTGAAATTCCTTGCAAATCTCCTAAGTTGATACGAGGGTACATCCATCAAGAGTTCATCTTTATAACCGTCTACATCAAAATTTTATCACTTGGTTAGATACTTTCTCTATCCGACTTCTAACTATAGAATCTGATAATTCTCTTTAGCCTTACATTGCAGTTTCCTCTTAGTTCTATGGTTAGGGAATCAGTTTACCTTCTCAGTGCTTTTTTTTGGGGGGGGGGCTCTATCTAGTGCAAAATATTGGCCATACTTGACAAAAAAAATTTCTTATTTTACTTTTAAACTAATCAACCACTTACTCCTGGTAAGTACCTCTACTAGATCCCACTGAATAAAGATTTCTAATTTTTTCCAGAAGTGATGTATCGCCAGCAAGCAGGTATTCAACTTTTAGTCCAAGCTTATTGCTTGGCCAATTTATCGTCTTATTGCCTAAATATAAAATCTACACCCTATCGTCTAACTAGCATCCTATTTAAATAAGTATTTGGATAGGAAGACACACTATTGTTCCATGACCATGTCTCCCACTCCAGGTGACCTGATGAAATCTGTCAACTAGATTGCAATAGGCTATCAAGGCAAATCTGAATTATTTTAACTTTCAAACAGAAGGTTGTGCCTATATTGTGCCCTCTCACAAAGCCCTTAAAATACTCCAAAGAAACTGACATTTGGGGAGTACTGAATTTTAATTAAAACTAATGCTATCTACTTAATTGTCATGCCGCAATTAGTAAAATATCCCAAAATTACGAAAATATGATAAAGTAGAAAATGAGTTATTAATAAAAATAGGTTTTGAAGAATTTTAATTTATTCTTAAATAATAAACAGAATTGTAAACTATGAGTTACTTCCCTTGTTTAAGTTAAATTCAATATCAGATCAATGGATCGTGAAAGTATGTATCATTATGTAATAATGTCATAATATGTCACTAATTATGAGATAAAAATTAAATAGATAACATTGTTTATAATGGAAATTAAATTTCTGACTTTTCGTTCTTATTCCAAACATGCACCATTTTTTTAATGGCTTACAAAATGGAGTTAATTAAATTCTATTTCTGGAATTTTACCCTTGATTGTTTTCTCCAGGCCTTTACAACCAGCAGATCCTGATTAGCACTAACCATGTGACAGTTATTGTAAAGAAACGCCATATTTATTTCTGTTCATTTTTCAGTGTGTTTTTTTTTTAATTTAAAAAAAAGCGTTTCATGATTGCGCGAGCCTTTTCTAGTCTCACACAAACATATGCACGCACGTCCACACACGCACATATATTCACGTTTGCGTACATACACTCACATTCACATGTATACACACACACACTAACGTATGCACATGTACGCACACATGGATAACGTTACTTCCCTTTCCAAGGAAATCCACACATGCACAAAAGACCACTGGAAACAACTATAAAAGCAAGAGACAAACTGTTCCCAGTCCTTTTCGGACCAGCTTTCAAGCTGGGTGGTCTACGGACCGACAACGTGCCTTTTTGGCAGGCGCGCGCACGCGCGTGCCTCATGCCACTTGCTACCATGAGGGGCAAAAGCTAACAGACCGTACGTACACTTTATATGCTTTCTCTCTCCATGAACTGGATTGACATTCTCACTCTTTCTCTCTCTATATATACAACTTGTCCCTGAGAATACCTTTGCGTAGCTGACTGCTAACAGGCCGCGCAGTTTAACTGATGTCAACCCTCTATTTTTGTCTTTGTCTACACGCTGCACTATCATTCCAATTTCCACTACATTACTCACTCTTCCCACGCGCGAACAAACGATAGTGACCCGAACGTGAGATGAACACACATTTCCTTTTTCCTGCTATACTACCAGTCCCGCAACAAACGATGGTTACACCCGCGCGGACATGAACACGTGTTATATCTAAAACATTCATTCTTTCAACAGTAAATAAACGACACGTTTATCTTATCCAGAAATTGAGTTTTTGTTTCCTTCATTCCATTCATTTCATTATTTTCTTTTGTAACGGGATTAGGATTTATATATCCTAGTCCTCAGCATGATAAAATAACTGGTGCTTCTTCGTTATTAGAGCAAAAGCCAAAAAATTAATTTTCATTAAAAACCGATGATTATATACTTACATTTTATGTCAATTATTTCAACTAAAAGCAACGTTATCTACTTAACGTCACAATTAATTAAATATCATTGCATTATTAGATAAAACATGCACTTTAAAGATTTCATGAATCAGTGATATCCACCATTAATTGTAACAAGACGAACTGCAGTTACTTCCCCTAATTTCATGCTGTTTGTCTATCTATATATATATATATAAAAGTGAGAATGTGTGTGTGAGGACACTTCTCAACCTATATATTCAATGAATTTTTCATCTACAGACCTTGAAATTTGGTATATAGGATATTCAGATATGTGGAAAACTTTATAATCCGTTATCACCCGGAAAAAGGGCTGCTAAGGAGTCAAAATTGAAAAAGTTGTATGTGGGAGGCCCCCGGATTTTTATATGTTTCCTGACTGTGCATGCATGTTTGAGAAGTATGAAACCTATCTAAGAACACTCCCAGACACATAAGGTACATTTGTGTGGAATTTCATAAAAATCGGTCTAGCCGGTTTCGAGTTCATAGAGAACAAGCTCACAGACACAAAAATTTGCTTTTATATAATAGTAGAGATGGAGATAATTTAGAAATATTCCCAAGTTCAACAAGATACACCTGAAAAAAGTCGGAAGTTACATCGACCCAGAAGTTGTGGGAGTAATTCTCAAGATGGCAACAATAGGCTGAATAATGCAAATAATATAAGTTGAATTTGCTTGGTCATTGCACTGAATCGAAACAATCGAATTGAAAGAATTTTAATAGACTTGTAAATATTGGGCGTATCCAACTTTTCAACGAAAAATCAACATTCACTCCTTAATAAAATTATTCTCAATATTGGATACTTGTGGGAGCAAGTAGGTGGTTCGTTTCTCGTGGTTCAAAGGTGCTCGTCACCGCAACCTACTACTACTACTACTACTACTACTACCGTTATATATCTCAAACTCTTTGACTAAACTGCTGATTATTTCAAAGTACCCTCCTCTCTCTTATCACGTGATATTATTCAACCAATCAGATTATTTAATATCCCGCCTTCTTTTTACTGTCATATATGAACATTTTTTTTTCCTTGTTCTGATAGCAGACAACATGCCTAAATATTCATCGTAAAACTCAGATAAAAATGACAATTATTATGACGTTCGATGGGACCGTTTAAAAGTCAATTATTATATTTGACAATCTCATTGTCAATAAAATATCGATGAATACTGGCGAATGCGTGTTTTGCTGCATTTTTCATTTTCTATAGTGTTTGTTTCTTAACACTTGTAAAACTTTTACTTTATTAATGAAATTTGTCAAAATTGAAAAAAAGAAAAAAAAAAAGAAAAAAAAGGAATTGTTAGGGTCTGCCTTCAAGACTCCTTTCCTTGATTAACGAAACCGAGTGTTATTGAACAACAATTTAACTTCATCCTTTATTTCATGTTGGTTTATAGCAGTCACCATAACGTATTGTTTTGTCTTTTTTTTTTTTTACATGGTAGTCACCGCTTATCAAGGCCCGGAAGCCACTCAGGGATAAGGGTTATTGCGTGTACAGTAATCATTGGGATAATATCGTAGTAATCGTTAGTAATGGAGATTTGATAAAGTGTCTTCCTTAAGGGGGCGGTTTATCAGGAATTAGTTTATGTTGGAGTTGAAGACATCCAAGTTGTAGTCAGGTAGGAAACAGGCAAATGGAAGAGAGTTCCACAGGCGTGCACTTCTAAGAAAGAAGCTTTGTTCATGGAATCTTGTGGATTAATACCTCCTTGCGGTCACGCACTCACGATTGAGTCAAAGGATGAAATAGCACTTGTTATACCTACACAGTAAGAATAAAAAATAAAAGTGAATCGACACAATCAAAACAAGAATAACAGAGTCCAAAGGTTAAGATAACGTTGTTAAATTTTATTTTTGAGCATAAAAGATGTGGTACAATTAGTTGCCTTGTAAGTAGTTGATAAGCATAACTTGAGCCAGAGGAAGTTGTAGTTGAAGCAAGCTGGATCTGATAGCTGTAGGAAGAACAAGCTGGATCTGGATCTGATAGCTGTAGGAAGAGCAAGCTGGATCTGGATCTGATAGCTGTAGGAAGAGCAAGCTGGATCTGGATCTGATAGCTGTAGGAAGAGCAAGCTGGATCTGGATCTGATAGCTGTAGGAAGAGCAAGCTGGATCTGGATCTGATAGCTGTAGGAAGAGCAAGCTGGATCTACACATACCTGGCAATTGGGTGCTGGAAGGTCAAAGGGCTTTTTTCTTTTCCTTTTTTACTTTCTCCCTGTTAGGGAAGATGTAGCACAAAGCTAGAAGGTAAGGTAAAATGCCTGTGCTGTTGACATTCCCCAGTAAGGCCGCTTCAGGTAATCATCAATAAACTAACCTTCTGTCCTCTAAGAGAGAGGAAGGTAATACCTGTGAAGATGCACTTACTAGAACTGATAGATAAAAAAAAAAAAGTTCCTGGAGTTGCCCCAGCAGCTCTTGATCTGTCCAGATGAGAGCCGAGAAGGCCTCCTCAGCAAGTATGAAAGCTGTGGGCAATCCTTTTATCCTGAAACAGTTCTCAGACCTGGTCTCCCCCACTCTTCTGCCATCTTTCAGTGAAGTTGAGGTCGCCATTTTGGAAGATTAATGTGTCATAGACGCCAGCAGAAGGTTGTACTGGACATACTATCATGGAAATGCCTCCAAATCGTGATTCATGTACTGATTCAACAGAAGTTCCCGGAGTTGCCTCAGCAGCTCTTGATCTGTCCAACTGAGAGCTGAGAATGCCTCCTCAGCAAGTATAACAACCGAAACTGACCTGTTTATGTGCTTTCGATTGTAGGCAAGTTTTATTGTCACAAGCGGAAGTGTGCAGCTATTTATTAAGGTGAGATCTTGTATGTGATATCCAGTTTCGACATAGTAATTATGTGTGGTTTGTTTTGTCAGAATAAATTAACAATAATAATATGGGTGGCGAGAAAGGCAGATCGAATTTACAGCAAACAGATATGTCCGGTGTTATAGGAATGCTGGCTAAGTGGTTTTTTTTCCCCCTTATTTTCTGATCAATCTTTTTTTTTTTTCTTTTTTTTTTTTTTTTACATAGCCATCACCACATTATCAAGGCCAAGAGGCCACTCAAGAATAAGGGTTAAAGAGTGTACAGTAGAAATTGGACAATATAGTAATCATTAGTAATGAAAATTCGATAAATTTGATAACTTATATGGAACGGCTCATCAAGAACTTATTTACGTTAGACTTGAAGACAACCATATTGTAGTCAGCCGGAAAGCAGGAAAACGGAAGACAATTTCACAGGCGTGCAGTTCTAAGAAAGAAGCTTTGTTCATGGAATCTACGTTTAGGTTTAGGCACAGATAAAGAGTGGGGGGGAATTATTGATAGTGTTTTCAGCTAGACGAGTGTTTCTTGTGAAAGTTTGGCAAGGGGGGACCATAGACTGAAGCTCAGTCGAACACTTTCCATGAAAATAACGATACATCAGAGACAAACTCGCAACATCTCTTCTGTGAGATAGAGGTTGCAGAGAAGAGAAAAGGACATCTACGAGGCTACGAAGTCTATTTTGAACTCTATCAAGACAGGACAATCCTTTCTAGCAGCTCCTGCCCAGATGTGGCAACAGTATTGTTTCTGTCTTGCTTCAAAAAATTATTGAACACTTGTTTTTAGGTAAGATTATTTTTTAATCATGTGGTCGATTTCAGTAAACATAATAGAGCACTTTTATATCTTTTTTTTTTAACTCTTGTTCACCCTCAAACAAGACATACTGCTACTTAAACATAAGGGATTACTATTTGAGACCATGTCTAGAATGGACTATGTGAGGAGATAAGCTAGATGCCTGTTCACATTATATTTAGACTTCTGCATGTTAATACAATCAGGGAAGCAGGAAACAAAGAGGGAATTCCAAAATCTATCAATCCAAAGAAAGAATCTATTAGAAGTAGAAGGCTTTCTAGATCTAAGGACCGCTACTGTGAAGGGGTGGGATTCTGCTGCTAGACAGGTTTGTATGTGCATCGAGGGGGGGAGGGTTAAAAGTGCAATGAGTTCATCAGAGCACATTCTATTAAATACTTGTAAAACAGGCACAAAGATATAACATTAGAGTGAGACACTTTTTTGGAGGGAGAGACTGGTGATAGATGCACCAGCCCAGATATGGCAACAATACTCCATGCATGGATGAATGGTGGCTTTGTAGATATACAGGATACTCTCAGGTGTGAGTAATTTTCTAGAACGGTTGAGGAAACCCACCTTGTTAATGCAACTACATATTTTCTGAATCCACTGTTGTTGTGCATCCGAATGAATCATACGTATGTTCTTATTACACAAAAGCTACAAGTATTTTAGTGGTGAATGCTCTGACGAACTGCAATCACTTGTGCCCCCACGACATGAGCACCCTCGACAAACCCGACAACCTGCTAAATCCCACCCCCACACTGTAGAGATCCCTAGATGTAAAAGATCTTTCTACTCCAATAATTTCTTCCCCAGAACCGCTAGACTTTGGAATTCCATTCTAGGTCCCTGCTTCCCCAACAGTACTGACGTGCAGAAGTTCAGGTGTAACGTGAATCGACATCTTGCTGCCCAAATCCCTACATAGTACCCCAGTAGGTGTTGCCCCTGATAGTAGCCCCCTACACCAAAGAAGTGGCAATTTGCCTTGTTTGGGGTGAAAATGTAATAATAAAAAAAAAGCTGCCTACAGCAATAAACAACTGTCAATGTAATGCTCTTCTCTTCCACAGGAACCTTTTTCTAATAGAAGAGACGTTAATAGACATAAAGTAGAGAGAGACTATTTCAATGGAAAGTGCTCAGCTGAGCTCCAGTCTTTAGTTTCTTCTTGCAAGACATTCACAGCAAGAACTCGTCTACCTACCACAATGATAAAAGTCTCTTCTTTCTCCCTTCGTGTAATTAGCATTAGGCAGAATTTCCATGTACGGAGTCTCTTTGCAAGGGCTTCTCATCTATGGAACACGTTACTATGAAACTGTTTCTCTGTTGATTACAACTTTGCCATCTTTATATCCAATGTCAACAAATTCTTGTCATGGGCTGCCCCATAAACAATCAAAAGGAGTTCATACCATTGACTAATGTTAATACTCCCATAGCGTTCCTTATCTTTCCACCAGTAGTCATTCCTGTCTCAAATCATATCCTCGAGTGGCTCTTGGCCTTGATGATTGGTGATCTCTTCCCAATGGTAAAAAAATATTACGTTCAATTTGGTTGACAGAAGAATTACAATAGAGGACACTTTTGATAAACTTGAAATCTCAACAAACAAAATGGTTCCTAATGACTTGGTTTTGCTAAAGTTTAAAGTCTTGTTTCACATGCTTGCATGTGTTGGACGGCTTTAACAATCTGACTTCCAAACTTAGTCAGGTCTTCATTTATGTTTCTTTTTCTCAAGTCCGTACTTATTTCCTCTCACGCTTTCCTTAACCTTTCCCCTGTGAAGTGAACCTGCTACCTCAACTGTTCTACTGTTGCAAGAATGGTTCCTCTTTTCTTGTAAGAAAAACATTAGACAAGTGAAAATGAGATTAGGATAGACTGAGATTTGAACTTTATAAGCAAGGTTCAGAAATGGAATTTAGCATTGTTCAGTTTCACATAAAATAGTTTAGATATGTTGTTGTAAAAGGAATTTTAATTGTTCAATTCTTTTTATGAAAACTGAATTAAAATAAGATCAGCTAGAAAATAATGAACAATGCAAGTTAAATATGTTGAAAAATAGGGTAGGAAAAAAATAGGAGTGAGAATTCTTTGTCTGCAGAAATGGTTTGGAAACATGTGCCGAACAACGTATGTTTAGGCCACGTGGGTCGATCACGTTGACAGACACACATATGACGTCATGGCAGAAATGAATTCTCAATATAGAAGCTAGTTCAGGAAATCGAGCAGTTGGGGAGTTTGGCAGAGAGAGAGAGAGCAGTCAGCAAAGGCAGTCAGAGGAGGGTCCCCTTTAGAAGCGAAGAGAAAACCTTTAATCATGTAGTCGACTTTGAATTCTTGGATAGTCAAATGTAATACAAGAACATCTCATATTTTTGTAACTGCCGTCTTCGTGTCATCATTTTACCAAATCAAAGGTAATGTGAAATCATCGTTATTAATGAACTTTGTATAACCCTTCTAAGAAATGTGTCTCCCTCTCCATCATAAGAAATGTGTCCCCCTCTCCATCATAAGAAATGTGTCCCCCTCTCCATCATGAGTAATGACTGTCCCCTCTTGTGTTATAAGAACTGATCACCTCCTCGCTAATATATATGCCAAGAAGAAACACTCCAGAAGTGTATAAATGTATCTTCCCCTCATCAATATACATGTCCCCGCATCTCTTAATAAAAAGACCCCATCCCTATGCAACACTACATGTACAATCCCAAAAGATCAAAGTGTAGTATCTGTTCCGGCAGATACTGCAAGCTATGACTAGCAAAGACCAGATGTGGGGGCAACCCCACATGTCTGACCTTTAACCAGCTCCCATTTCCCACCTCTCGGGAGCTGATCCCCTTTTCCCCTTCCCCCTCCCTTCACTCCTCACATTAAAAATCGGCCTTGTGCCTAATTTGCTCGGTGGGGGAGCAAATAAATACCATCTGTTCTTCAGATGCGGCACTTCCATTTCTCGTTCTCTTTCAGTGAAGGAGAAATCCTACACGACTAAGACAATTTTTATTTTTGTACCTTTTCTCCACGTTAAAAAACGACCCTGGTGTCTAACTCTGTCCCGTGGGGAGGCATTGTAAATAGGTACAATCCCAAGAACTTTCATTCATTCTTTCATCATGGCTATACAATCAAAGTCATGTATAAATATATTTTAATTCATGCAGATTTCATATTTATTATTACAGAGTCAATTTTTTATTGAATATCATATTGTACCTAATATATAGTAATGATTTTAAGAGTAAAAAAAAAAAATGATTTGGATGCTATCAGCTAGAATCGAACCCCAAACATTTAGTGCTCCAGCCATATTCCCTACCATTTGAACTAATCCAACAGACATAAGAAAGTTTTAAAATTAAACCACTTTTAGCTATTATTAGTTTCATGCATGCACAAACTAATACAAATATACCAGCAAGTTGAAATTAACATTTTTCATTATAACTTACCAACATATTTCTGTACGCGTTATCCATCCATCCAAAGATTATAGACTACCCTTGGTGTATGATTACTATTTTCTATTAATTTCAGTGTTATGTGACTAGTAAGAGTTTATCGGTTAAATATTTACATGCAGACAGACGCACACACATATATCTACTATTTTATTTATATATAGATGAAGTCAAATGTGACAAAACATTTGTCTGAATATCTATATATTATAAAAGTGGTCTTTTCTGCGTGTCGAATGATCTCCTGCTTTCCTGACTTAACTTTTAGAAATTTAAATGTAATATGAATAGACATCTTGTTGCTTAACTACATACATAGTTGTAAGAGGCTACTATTTGAGACCAAGTGGCAACGAGCCTTGTTTGGTGTGAAAAAACACACATAGTCGATCAGTGTGTTCTACAATTCGTTTGATTATATTTGTATAAAATAACAGGATCAAAGATGGTGTCTACCTAAGTTAGAATAAGATAAATGAAAATCAAATTACTCACATATCTCAAAATTACAATGTGACACATTTTTATGCAAATAAGCAATATTCATCAGAGCATTACATGCGGGCTCTGTACAGGTGTTGATTCTTTTTGTTCTAATATGAATTCCAGTTATAGTGAAAATTGTCTGTTCATTTTGACTTCCGGTTTCTGCTGTCCATTTGCATGGATAATTAGATATGGTCAAGCGGACAAGAAAGTCATTCTTAACATAAGAAAAAGAGGGAGGAGCTTTCACGTTATCTGAAAGATAATCATTAATCAGAAGGAATCACATCTTGCTTGTAACCATCGTCCTATCAGCAGAACAGAAACCAGAAATCAAAACGAGCATATATATATATATATATATATATATATATATATATATATATATATATATATATATATATATATATATATATATATATATAGGAAATTTATTAATTACTGTGAGTCCAGAATGAGTTTACAAATTGTTTCAACTAGAGGAAAATCCTCAAAGAGAGGAAAAATCCAACTAGCATCATCAGAATTCATAGATGGACTAAGTTATAAAGTCAAATAAAAATGGAAAGATCGTAGATAAAGGGGAGTTAGAAAAGAATTTGCCCGGCTATTTATTTATATATATATTATATTTAATTATATATATCATTACACTATCAAAATAAACCTGTAAAGTATAATTCATTAACTTATTTTTCCTTTTCTTTTTCTTTCCATTTTATAAACAATAAATATCTTTCAATCTCTCCCCGCCCGGCTAAATTACTTTAAACCCCATTTTCAACCCGTTCCTTCACCTATTTTATTTTATTTTATTAAAATAAACCTGTAACGTATTATTTCTACCTGCCCGGCTAATTTATTTATTATATTTAATTATATATATCATCACACTATTAAAATAAACCTGTAAAGTATAATTCATTAACTTATTTTTCCTTTTCTTTTTCTTTCCATTTTATAAACAATAAATATCTTTCAATCTCTCTCCGCCCGGCTAAATTACTTTAAACCCCATTTTCAACCCGTTCCTTCACCTATTTTATTTTATTTTATTAAAATAAACCTGTAACGTATTATTTCTACCTGCCCGGCTAATTTATTTATTATATTTAATTATATATATCATCACACTATTAAAATAAACCTGTAAAGTATAATTCATTAACTTATTTTTCCTTTTCTTTTTCTTTCCATTTTATAAACAATAAATATCTTTCAATCTCTCTCCGCCCGGCTAAATTACTTTAAACCCCATTTTCAACCCGTTCCTTCACCTATTTTATTTTATTTTATTAAAATAAACCTGTAACGTATTATTTCTACCTGCCCGGCTAATTTATTTATTATATTTAATCATATATATCATCACACTATTAAAATAAACCTATAAAGTATAATTCATTAACTTATTTTTCCTTTTCTTTTTCTTTCCATTTTATAAACAATAAATATCTTTCAATCTCTCTCCGCCCGGCTAAATTACTTTAAACCCCATTTTCAACCCGTTCCTTCACTAACATTAACTTTCCAACCTGTTGCCATGGTGATCCTTTAAATTAACTGTTACTTATGCCGTTATCAACAAAAGTAGCGTCTTTTAAGTTTAAACTGTTAAAAAACACGTATATAAGAATTTACACATAATTAATATTTAATTATAAACCCCTCTCTTTTTTTAATACACTCCTACTACTTTAAACTCCAACGTCCTCTCCCCACCACTCCCCCTTCTTTTCTAACTCCCCTTTATCTACGATCTTTCCATTTTTATTTGACTTTATAACTTAGTCCATCTATGAATTCTGATGATGCTAGTTGGATTTTTCCTCTCTTTGAGGATTTTCCTCTAGTTGAAACAATTTGTAAACTCATTCTGGACTCACAGTAATAAATTTCCTATATACTGCTCTGACTACACATTGAGCACTTTAGTCCGGTTTTTTTTACCACTGGTAAATAAATATATATATATATATATATATATATATATATATATATATATATATATATATATATATATATATATAACCGGAATTTGTAGTTAAAGGCAAAAAAAAAAAAAATGAATAGCATAGTGATTATGAAGCTGCAAACTTTTGAAAAGCTTAAATACAGTAAATAAACAGGGACATAAGTCAGTCATGAAACTGTATATATTTGCTTGACAAGATGAGCTAATGTTTTATCTTTATTGTATGAAGTATACCCCAAATTATGTCATGGAAACATTTATAACTCAAAAACTATTGATCAAGGGTACAAAGTCGTAGCACTCCTTCTGAAGCCAAGTCTGGGTCTCTTTGAACTCGTGGGCCAATGTTGAGTCCTGTTGCCACACCCAGGGTCTGCCAGCGGTCACTTGATTGCACCAGGGGATCACCACACTCTTCAGCACATCCAGGTACACTTTGATGTTGACTTTCAAGCCGACTTCGAAGATGTGAGATGGCATGGTGTGGCCTTCACTTGAAATGACACCAAAAACCATAACCATGGCTGGAAGCTTCGTTGAGCTATGCCCTCAAGCATTAAACAATCTGGATTTGCATTTAGAGGGTACTGACAATCGTTGTGTTGTCATAACTTTGATCGGTATAGAGCATGAGTTAAAAATTGTGTTATTTTCAGACATGATAGAAGGCTCCTATCGTTCTTGGGATTTGTACACAACTGGCCAACTAGTAGATAGTCTGCAACAAGAAAAGAAAACCGGTTTTCATCAATGCAATCATGTTGCTTTTTCTAGGGTGACAATTTTATCGTTCCACACTGTAATTAGACTGTTTGCTGTAAAGAAAGCAATATAGTTTTTGTTGTTTTTACTAATGAGCCAATGAAAAATCATGGCTAAATTGTCAAGTGAATGATGATGACTATTATGAGAGGATTGAAAATAATGAGTGAAAAAAAGTTTTATTACTTATGAGGTCAGTTTATGACATTGGATTTGAAGACTGTTGGGAAGAAGTCTTGCAGTAATGCGTTTTCACCACCCCAAAAACAGACAACAAAATGCATATTGTACTAAGAAACCGTTTTTTTTTTCATTTACTCAAGATAATAGAATCTATTATTGTCATTGAGTGTTTGCATAAAAAGATTGTTTCTTGTTTTCTTGCCCGATTGTAAGATACACTTAAATATGATATTTTAATTCATGCAGATTACACATTTATTATTATAGAGCTAATTATCTATTGATGATTATATTGAACCTAATATATAGTAGCAAGATCAAAACTAATATATATATATATATATATATATATATATATAACTTGGGTATCATCAGCTAAAATCAAAACCAAAACATACAACACTCCATTCTCATTCCTTAGCCTCTAAGTCACGCACATATAAATTCACTTGTCATCCCTTTTTAAGAGATGGGATCGCCTTGTCATCGGAGACAAGATACAAGCAAGCAAGGTCCACAGAGTTTATAATTATATACATAGATATAATTTTTTGTTTTTGTTTTTTTGCCTCCACATAATCCCACACAGCTAGTTAAGGTTAGGGTTGGTTGTTTAGGACTAGGTTTAGTTAATTACGGTTAAGTTTATGGTTAGTAATAGATCAGATATTAGATAAGAAGCAAGCAATTTGGTAGATTCAGTAGAAGCGCACGAAATATTTTTCTTGCTTACTAAAGAGAATGGAACCCATTCATGTCATTGAAAAAAAAAGATCATTTCCCTCATATTTATGCCTCCACATAAACTCACATGCATTTATTCTGCATATTATATGGTGAAAAATAAAGATTTCAGTGACATTTAATCTACATTTTTGTATGGGGAAAAAATAAAGTTTCATTGACTTCATACAGGCCCCGACCCGATGCTTTCAACAGTGGCATTTATTCTACATTTTGTAAAGCAAGAAATGAGCATTTCATTGATCGCAATGTTGAACCTCAACCCTGACCCTAACCTGATGCTTGTACAGATACGACTCACAAAAATAGGTCAAAAGTGTATATATGCACTGCACACGACTTCACAAAACTTATTTTTTACATTAGTGGCAGGGCTCATCTTTAAAAGATCCTGCATAATTATTTTAAGAGTATTACCATATTAAGAACCATATAATTTCGGTGAACATTGAATATGAAATAAAACTCACACTGAGTAATTATGGCAGACTTGCTATTTTTCACAAAATCACTATAGGTTAGCAGGCATGTTTTTATTGTCGAAAGCGCCACCCCACCGCTTCAATGGAAACTAATAAATATTCTAAAGCACTACCAATCGAATGATATCTGTTAGATATATTTCTCTCTCCTGGGGTTGAGCAATAGCCATTTGAAAATCGTCTGTCTTTTTTTTTTCCACACTGTGCAAAACAATGATTCTCTTTTCTTTTTTTTTTTGAAGGGTATGAGTAATACTATTAACATACATTTATATGAAACGCATGATACAACATTTTTTGATTCTGTTATTGCCGTTGGTGCCCTCAGTTTCTTTTTCTTTTTTTTTTTTCTAGAATCAGGTACTTCCACGAAAGACCATGTGAAGGTTACCAACATCCATAGTGAAAGTGGTGCTATGACACTGAGTGTTATCTCCTTTTTATTGAAATATAAGAGTTCTATTACTTTGTGATAAGTTTTAGAGTGATCTCCCTTGCTTGTTGTTAGTGTTGGTGATAGTTACTGACTGGGAAAGTAAAGATGATGGTTTGGACAAACGGACGTGTGTGCGTGACTCGATTTATGTAACAAATAAACAAACACTAGGGATTCAAACTTAACCCTAACCCTAACCCTAACCCAAGTTTTCAATTCACGCTGTTATCCACTTCATTATCGCCATCTCCCAGGAATACTATGAGAATGGCTAGCTCTTAACAGTTTTCACTTGCAGACAACTTCTTACTTTTGTAATATTAGCTTAATAGGTCAGGAATTCTCAATTCTTTGAGGGACTGGTACCAGTAACAGATTAGATACCAAATTCCAACAGGTTGTGGAGTTTGTGAGCCTGTGTTGACAGTTGCCTCATCACTTGGGTGATAACTTATTAGTCTCTATACAGTAGTATTGCTACTATTATATGTCACTGGGAAACCGATTGAACCTACATCTTTTTGAACGATGGGTAACTGCTTAACAAGGCCCAAGGGCCACTTGAGGATAAGGGTTAATGAGTTTATCAGATGAATGGTGAGATAAACACAGAGACAGTGGTTCAAATTGGGCAGAATGTGATTATTTAAGAAGACAGCTAATCAAAAAATTTGTTAACATTGGACTTGAAAACGACCATGTTGCAGTTAGCTGGGAAGCAGTCTCATGGTATTGTGTTTTGCGAATGGATTGTTCTTGGAATAAAAACTCTGCTCATGGTTTATCTGTATATAAATTCTTTCTTTTTGTTTTTATTAAAACTTTGTGTCCAGAAAATTCCTATAAATATAGTTATAGTGAGTAAAATATATGTAGCAGACAGGATTGCAAGGAAAACCAATTCTGGTGGCTCGAGATTTTGAATATACTTTCTTTCTAGCTTGCCTAATCACAAGCCAGCTTTCAGTCACGTGACTGAGTTTATAAAGATTCAACCACAGCAACACTCTTTCTTTCTTATCGGATCTTGAACTGACAACAATTCAATGTGAAACAGCCCTGTCCTCAACTGCTCTCTTGGAACTCAACAGAACTCACTCGGCCTTCGGGCCCAGGGTTCGAATAAGAATATAAATAATCCAGCATGGCAACCGGACTTCAATATGGTATATAAACTCTTCTTTCTACAGCACTGTCTCTAATCTTTTGTACCCGTCCATACACATGAACGCATGTTTCTACTATTAACTTAGACAAAAAAAAAAAAATGAACTCTTTCTCTTTCAACAGGTCTGTTTAATCAACGTCTCCACACAGGAACTCTTCCCAATGCTAACCCTTTCTCTATACAAACCTACTAACGAAGGGAATCAATAGTAATAGAAAGAACTGCTTTACATTTAATTTTGTGTTAAATAAATACATTTTTAAAAAGATTTGTTGCACGTTAGTTTCGGTAATATGTATGTGTAGCAAACGAAAATGCAATGAGCACAAGCAGGAGCAAATTCTCGCGGCTAGAAATTTTAAATGCAGGGTGACCCCCCCCCCCAAAAAAAAAATGGGCCCCAACTCTAATTAGGCCCCGTTTCTTAGTGTTTTGTCCGAATGAAATGAAACTTTGGTCATAGCTAGTTTATTATATTCAAGACATCACACATCAAAACACTAGGATCTTTGGCCTTTTTTCTCCGTTGACTGTAAAATGCTCAGAAAAAAAATTGAATGTCCTGTTTTTTTGGGGTCACCCTGTATACCCCTTTCTGGCTTGTTCAATCAGAAGCCGGCTCTCCGTCCAAGTTTATAAAAAGTTAAACCGCCAACACACTCCCTCTCTTTCTTCCTAGATCATGGACTGACAACTCCACTGGGAACGGACCTGTCCCCCTAACTTCTCTTTTGGGAATCAACAGAACTCACTCAGTCTTCAGGCTCAGGGTTCAACTAAGATGTGAATACAAACCAACATAGCTATTTCCATACCGAGACTTCAGTTTGTACCTTTCTCATCCTATGGTACTGTTTCTAATCTTTCGTGACAAATAATTTATCATGGCTATGGATCATAACCTCAACACACACACACACACACACACACACACACACACACACACACACACACACACACACACGCACGCGCGCGCGCGCGCGAACGTTTTCTCTTAAATAATCTGTCTAATCTGTAACCTACGTGTCCACTCAGGAACACTTTCCACTAAAAAACCCATTTCCTTATAATTACTAACGAAGATAATCAATAAAGCTGTTTTTTAATGTTAGAATGAGACTTCTTGTCTTTCTCACTTTTACTATTTTAATAATAAAAACTTACAAATATTTAATACTCTGTTAATGTAGGATCAGTAATTCTTTTGTTTTAAATGTATAAAACATTACTATTGCTTATTATGTATGAAAATTAAACCATGAAACCACATATTTATAACACTGGGAATGTCTATATACCATTAAAAAGCTTGTTCATATGCAAATAGAAACATTTGATTGGTTGACAAAAAGGGAATAGGCAGAGTACGCATTATTAAGGCAGTGGGTTTTATAATGTCAATACCTGAGTTTGGATCTCCTATAAGTTTACAGGATCTTTTTTTTTAACTTGATACGTGCTTTATAAATTTAATGAAATTAATAAAATAACTCAAAAGACACTGCATAAAAATATTTGTTTTTTGATAATCTGCAAGAAAACAAAAAGTAAAGCATTTGTTCAACAAGAATTATTTTTGTTTAGATTGATTGATTGATTGATTGTTTTTGTTTTACGGCATATCAACCCATTTCAGGTTATTTAATGCCAAATCCAAAGATTTTGAAGAAAAACTTTTTAATAGAATATATTTGTTGCTTTCAAGTCGGTTTCTGTTTAACCCATAGTTGGGACCCTAACAGGTACTACCACTCCGGGTCAGAGTGGACCTGGGAGCAATGGCAATTAAAGGGTGGCTCCACACTCCCCAAAGCCCGCAAGCTAGGGCCTCACCACTGGATATAGTTTAAGGTCATATCCAGGACCTTTTGTTTAGAAGTATAACTCCTAATGTCTTTTGCCAAATAAAAAAAAACAAAAACATAAATATATTCATTGTAGTTACTTACTCTCTCATGCAAATACTAAGTAGCATACAATGGATCATTCCAAAAGTAAAGTCTGCTATTTTTAACTTAAAAAGTTGAAGAGCTATAAAAACAGGAGTGGTGCCATTTTTTTTGCTCCACAATTTATTTTTCTACATAGTCACCATCATTCTTAATGCACCTTTGCCAGGAAGTCAATGATGCATCTCTGCTTCTGATGCATGTCCATAAGTTGGTTGCTTTGTTAGAGTCTTCACACAGTCAATATCTGCGTCAGAGAGATGGAACTGTTACGTCATGAATGCATAAGTTCAATCATCATTACAATGCAATTTCCTTTGATCCATTCAGGAGGAATAAAAAATAGGAGGCCGTACACCCCTCATATTTTGTTCCACAAAATTTCACAAATAGAAGTAGGACTTATTCACCAATTGAGATCATTCTTCACCAGCATCTTGGTCATTGCTGATCTTTGAAGTGTTAATAGTATTATCTGCATAAATGTTAACGAATGATCATAGAACATGATTCGGAGCATCATTGATGAAGATTAGAAAGAGAGTTGGGCCCAGAATGGTTCCTTGAGGCATGCCAGCATTAATACTGTGAGCTTCAGATTTCTACATATCAATGACTACTTTAATAAACCTATCAGATAGAATGGATTTGATGGTTGAGAGGGCATTTCTAGCTATTTCGTAGATGGAAATCTTGTGAAGTAGACCTTTATGCCAAACCCTATCAAATGTTTTAGGTATGTCAAGAGCTATTGTTCTAGAAATAAGGCCACCATTAATAGATTCACTGATCCTATGTGATATTACCATCAGCACATCAGCTGTTGATCTCACAGAGTGGAAACCATATTGCTTGTCACTGAAGAGGTTGCTTTTGCTGTGTTGGTTGGCAACTTCTCTATCACAGACTCAAGCAACTTATTCATGGTGCACAGGAGGCCAGTGCTCTGTATTTTAAAATACTGCGTAAACTATGAAGGTTTTCCAAGATGTTGCAAAGCATCTCCCCTTAAGGACATTTAACAGCTTTGTAAGTATAGGAGCTGTAAAGAAAATTGTACCTTACCATTAAAAGTGTCCGCGCATGTGTACATCATGTGGAATCAAGTTGTTGGGGGAGGAGGGGAGAAAGAATCAAGATGGTGGCAACCACGGTTTTTATAACTGAGCGGTTTTGCAAAATGATGGGAAATCTTGTGGTTCATGTGCAAAATCTCACCACTCAACTGCATAAAAGGAGGTCATGGGGAGAACATGGATGAACGGTGACAAGAATCCTTGGAGACGGTTGTACGAGATTGTTGTTGTGTGTAACTGAATCACTTTACTATCTTGACTTTTTTTTATTACTTTTTTTTTGTTTAAGAACTGGGTTATCATCTATGATCGCAAATTCCATTACAACTTGAAGAAAGAAAGATGGTGGGATCCTTCTACCGCTCCAGAAGATATCTCACTACTGATGCAATTCTCTATCTATATAAAAGCCAAGTACGTCCAAGGATGGAATACTGCTGCCATATCTGGGAAGGAGCTGCTAAAAACAGCCTATTCTGCCTTGACAAAGTACAAAATAGACTTTGTGGCTTAGTGGGCGATGCCCTTTTCTCTACCCTGCAACCTCTCTCCCACAGAAGAGACGTTGCGAGCCTATCCTTGTTTTATCATTATTTCCATGGCAGGTGCTCGTCTGAACTCCTATCTCTGGTCCCCCCTCGCAATTCTTCACGAAAAACACCCGTCTAGCTGAATCCATTGTGAAAATCTCCCCCACTCTATATCTGTGGCTAAATCAAAACGTAGATTCCATGAACAAAGCTTCTTTCTTAGAACTACACGCCTGTGGAACTCTGTTCCGTCTGCCTGCTTCCCACCTGACTACAACTTGGATGTCTTCAAGTCCAATGTTAACAAATTCCTAATGAACCGCCCTCTTAAGTAAACACTTCATTAAATCTCCACACTAACGTACTGTACTTGCAATAACCCTTATCCCTGAGTGGCTTCCGGGCCTTGATAAGTGGTTGCAGTTTTTGAGCATTATGATTGGAATGTTGTCAGGATCAGTTGCTTTGCTGGAATCAAGCTTCTTAATAAGTTTGGAAACATCTTGGATGTTGCACATATTTTCAGTTCTGGGAGGAAATTTAGCGGGTAGGCAGCCCTGATCACACAGGATAGAGTTTAATGCAAAGTTTTTAGCAAAGAGTTTGGCTTTGTCGAATGCTGACATTGGGATGGAAAATATGCCCAGAAGTTCTGCTAGCAAATAATAGCTTTATGGGCATTTTCACTTACACTCACCTTACTCGCAAAAGCCGCACTCTGTTTTCTTTTAGTTTCCAAATAACCTCTTTTTTTATTATTTAACTATTGAAATTATTTGGAGATAAGTAATTTGTATATTTTATTTATTTAATTGCGAACTATTATCCTCATCTTTTATAGTTGTTTCACAAGGTTTCGGCCAACTATCCCCCTGGCCTTTGTCAGGTTGTTAATTGCGACAGGATAGGAATGCTGAATCTTCAACTGTATCCTCAGTAATTACTGCCTTCCATAGTTGTTGTTGTCTCACCATGTTTTGACCAACTAATCCTCTGGCAGGCTTTGAGTAGGATTGAAATCGCTATCTTCAGAGAATGTTCACTTGGAACTATAGAGATTCAACGATAACAACTTAACGAAGGCCAGAGGAATAGTTGGCCGAAACATCATTAAACAGCAACTATAAAAGACGAAGATAATAGTCTGCAAGTAAATAAAAAAAATAAAACCTCTTTTTTATTTAACATATTTCTGTGCTGCGTTATGAAGTGTCTTTTCAGTTCTGCTGGAATCATTACTACATTTGAGGGCTGTTCGCTACAGCCAAGACTTAGTAGAATCGGACAACTTAGTTCACCAGTTCATGTCAAGCCATTGCTAAGTAGTTTCCATGGTAAAGACATTTTATCTTAATTGCTTCTGTTCTGGAAAAAATTAGGAGATTGCATTTCTTTATCATTTGCTTCTTCATCAGTGTTAGTGACTGTATAATTGGAAGAATATTTGTCCTCATGGTTCCTCTTCAGATTTCGCCAGATTGGACCATCAGGCATTTCTGAAAAAAATAAAATAAAAATTTGAAAACAGATGGAGACTGATAGACTGCTGAAATCAATCTGTATTCATCAAGCTAGTAATATTCTTGACTGACTTTTGAATTTTAATTATTTATTAATAACAAGCTAATTCGGTTATGGTGTGATACTATCAATATTCCCCCCACCCTCGTTCAAGTGTAAGAAAGCAGGGGGAAGAAAGAGAAACAGAAATATATAAAAAAAAGAAAGAGGAAATGAATTTATCGGTAGAACAATGAAGAAGAAATTGTTCACCAGGGTAGACAAAAGAAAGCTGAGGTAGGATTGTGAATCAGAGTCTGACATTGAACGGGAACACATGGACAAGGTATATTTTTAGAGTTAGTTTTGGGAGTGTCGGTGGATTTTGTGATAATGAGTTTTACAACAGTTGGGAACGTGTTTGCGACAATCCATGAGTGTTTGTGATGATCGACGACAATTAAAGTTAGGAACAATATCCGGTTGACAATAGTTGTGAGTTATACATAGTTAGAAGGTCAGGAAAGCTGTGGAAGATGATATGAACCAACAGTTAGAAGGTCAGGAAAGCTGTGGGAGATTGGGATGAGCTGACATCAACTGAGGAACTTGACAGAAAAACTAAGACTTACATAGAGGGTAAGTTTCTCATGATGGTGTCACACACACACCCAGAGTGCAACAGATATTTACAAAAAAGTGTCCGAGTTCGTGTTTTCCTTTTGAGTTTTATACTTATGAGCCTTCGCCAATGGATAAGTGATGACGACACGGCCAGAATCAGAAAAGAAGGTGAAAAAAAAAAAAGAAAGAAATCCACCGATGTTGTGTTCCATGGATTTCTTTTTTTTTTTTTTCACACACAACATCGGGGTCAACATTGCTATCGAGCAGGGACCACATGTTTCACAATGAAATAATTGACAAACAGTGATGCCTTCATTCAGTCTTGAAAGATAATGCGTACTCCCCGTAAGGGTAGTTATGCGTGGAATTGTGGAGCAAAGGTTGCACAATCTCCAACCAAACCTCTTGAATCATCACTGCTTGGCTCCAGTGGCAAGGAGAGGCTCAACACTGACTGAAAACATTGTTGAGATAAGTGGAGAACACATATAGCAGCTGGAATTCCCAAATGGTCACCCATTTTAGTAGTGACCAGGCTCAATGTTGCTTAACTTCATTGACCAAACAGTAAGCAAATTAAAGTTTGTAATATGAACCAATTCAGGCTCAAGTGTTCTTGCAGCATTTATATAAGCTATGCTATTTATTTATTAGCAGGAAGACCCAAAGTTGCCCAGGATTGAATGAAGATCATTACTACATACTTTACATAACACATTATTAAGTTCTTTGCTTTATTGTCGCCTTCTGATTTGCCCTCAAGTGTAGTCGGAAAACTCTCTGAATTTGGGACTATTGCATATGGCTTAGATTTTATTAAAATCGGATATATATAACTGAAGTTTTATAAGTTTCGTTCCCATAGATCGCTTGAGGTGGCACTTAGATTTGTAAGAACACTTCCATTGTCTTCCCCAGTAAATTTTGCATGTGAATACATTTGTAAATTTTATGTAGATTCGTTAACCTTTCTTTCTATATGAAACACACAAATATCACACACACACACACACACACACACACACACACACACACACACACACACACACACACACACACACACATATATATATATACAAACATTGAGTTTTATATACAGTAGCGTCCAAAAGTTAAGGAAAGGTCGATCATTTTTTTTGAATGACTTCTAACTTTATCTATGAAAAAGGAAGAAAAAAAATTTTTGGTGAATTTTCCAATGTTTAGTAATGGTAGTTAAATAAAAAATAATTTTTATTTATTTTTGATTTTGAATGCATATTCGTTTTTTACCTATAAATAAATTTAATTAAATTACAGGCGGCCAAAAGTTAAGGAACGGGGGAAATTATTAATGAAAAAATAAAGAAACCTTTCACTATTTAGTGAAAAGTCCCTTGTTTTCAATCACACTATGGCATCTTTTGCTGCAAGACAGTTCACATGTTATAGGTGGAATATTATTCCAGAAATTTTTTATACATTCTCATAAGTCATCAAGATTTTTTTTTTTTTTTCTGTGACTTATCACCAATAATTTTCCAAACATTTTTCAATGGATATTTTTAGAGTTAGTTTTGGGAGTGTCGGTAGGTTTTGTGATAATGAGTTTTACAACAGGGGTCTGAGCTGACCAATCCATAACGCCAATATTGGATCTATTTAGCTCTTCTAAAACTATTTTTGCTTTATGACATGGTGCGTTGTCTTGCATAAAGATATCAGATTCAAAAAGATTATGAACTACATGTTCTCTAATCAATTCTCTATACATTCGGGCATTAACTTTTGCATGGATCCTCACAAGGAGGCCAGTTCCCTTTGAAGATATCATGCCCCATACCATTATACTACCCCCTCCAAATTTTACTGTACTTTTAACGCACTTAGGGGACAGTTTTTCTCCATTTTTTTCTTCTGACATGTGGCCTTTTGTTTGATCCGAAAAGATTGAATTTAGATTCATCACTGAAATGAACCTTTTCCCATTTTTTTTCTTTCCTAAACAAATGTTTTTCGGCGAATAATAATCTGACCTTTTTATTTCTAATAGAAATTGAATTTTGACCATGGACATCTTGAAAATAATCCAACTTCATTTAATCTTCATGAAATCGTTTGTCGGGAAATTTTTTGTCCAGTTTCGGATGTAAAATCCTGGGATATTGAAGCCGCAGTTTTAAAGCGATCAGAACGAGATGATCAAGTGATTTTTCTATCCTCCCTCTTAGTTGTTATTCAGAGCCAGCCCAGTTTTTTCTTTTCAGTCAATGGGAATCCTTTTTCCTATTTTCAGTAACCCGAAAAACAATGCTTTTAAACCTTTTCAATATTTTAGCAATCTCCCCTATGGACTTTTTTCCATCATATTGGTCACAAATAAGCTGTTTTTCTTGCATAGATAGCTTTTTTGAATATTCGGAGTCGACATTTTGTTAAGTTGTTATTAAAATTGCTAAAGTTTGTATTAATTTTCCGCGCTCCTTAACTTTTGGAGGCTTGTAATTTAATTAAATTTATTTATATGTAAAAAACTAATATGTATTGAAAATCAAAAAAATAACAAAATTTTTTATTGAACTACCATTATTGAACATTGGAAAATTCACCAAAAATATTTTTTTCCTTTTTCATAGATAAAGTTAGAGGCCATTCAAGAAAAATGATTGACCGTTCCTTAACCTTTAGACGCTACTCTCTCTCTCTCTCTCTCTCTCTCTCTCTCTCTCTCTCTCTCTCTCTCTCTCTCTATATATATATATATATATATATATATATATATATAAACTAACAAGCCGCCCGGCATTGCCCAGTCATAAGATACACTTAAATATGATATTTTAATTAATGCATATTACCTATTTATTATTACAGGGACAATTCTCTGTCGATTATTATATTGAACCTAATATATAGTAAAAAAAATCAAAATTAAAAAATATATATAACTTAGGTGTCATCAGCTAGAATCAAAACCAAGACATACAACTCTCCACCCTCATTCCTTTGCCTCTGAGCCACGCCCATACGCATATATATATATATATATATATATATATATATATATATATATATATATATATATATATTCACCTGTTATCCCTTTTTTAAAAGATGAAATCGCCCAATTGTCGAAGACAAGATGCAAGCAAGCAAGGTCCACAGAGTTTTAAAAGTTATAATATAAATCTCACCTGTCTGTTTAAATGTATGTATGTATGTTTGTATGTCTGCCTAAAACTTTTGACAGAGACGACGGATTTTCACGAGGGAGGTATCGCTTTGAAGCTCGACCCTTTGGACGACAAATATCGAAAAATTGACTAAAAACATTAATTCCTTCACTCTCAACTGGGTCGCTTTTTTATCTGATATTTTCGAAAGTCATCACCTCTCTTCGATTGACTAGCATTAATTTAAACCTACGTCACTTCCAGTTTGGTGATGGGTGCAACAGCAAAGACGTCACGTTTTTTGTTTGTTTTTCACGTTCCTTTTCTCCTTTGTTGTACGGGTTCGAGCCTACCTGCCTACTACCACTTTTTTTTTTTTTGCTCAACACACACCTCCAAACATCCGGGCAACGCCAGGCACCCAAGCTAGTTATATAGATATGATGAATTTTTTTTTTTGTTTTGTTTTACTTGTTCCAACTAGAAATTGCTCAGTGTTAAATACTGTTTATCGACTCTTATCAAAAACACCTGCAACTGCAGTTTGTTAAAAAAAAATGACCCTTTTTATTTAATCCAACACTCCCTACTGAGGTCACTGTTGTTGGATTGATTCCCTCTTTTAACACGTGTGTCACGGGGCAATGCAGTTTACAACTCGGTGATATGAAGTAAAAAACAGACACTTTTTTTTAGAAAGGTTTTCGAACACCTGCAACTTATTCCTCCCCTTCGTCATTCCTGCATTGCTGATTCACCCTCAGCTTACTTAGGTCACCAAAGTGCTTTTCTTCTTACACTCATGATAATAGTACACGAGTCTTCTTCCAATCTGGCACAAGGCCATGGATTCGGAGCAGCCCTCTCCATAGACTTTGTATAAAATAGGAACACCGTCCCCTGCCGTCCCTTCCCTCTCTATATATTCCTGGTTGTTAGCTATTATGATATCTTGGCTCTGGAATGTTCACTGGTATAATTAGTTAATTTTTTATAACCAGCAATTTTGAAAGAATTTGATAAAACAAAAACAAAAAAGAGTCTGGACAAATTAAGCCTATCTGTTCAATGCAGTTTAAAGAAAGGCCTTCATTGTTCCTCCCTGTGATTATTTTCATTTGGCATTGTCGGTTAATGGCTGTGCTGCTGCGCGCTGCGCGTTGCATGCAAATCATTCAAAAAGGCTTTCTTTATTATTCAGACATTTTTTTTTTTGTTTTACTTTTCTTTATAATTGAAACTTGTTTCTGTAAAATATTTTCTTTTAAAATATTTTTTTTTTTTATATTTCGAAATATTTAAGATGACGATTGATAATTTGGATTATTTGGAGTTAGTCTAACTACTCTACAGTGTTAACTACAGTGTTATTTTTACGTTTCGACCGATTTAACCTCCAACCTTCTTTGCGTGTCCCTTGCCAAACTTGTAAATCTTTCTGTTGAATTTCGAACGACACCCTTTATTTAATCCATTACTATAAAAAAAAAACTTTCTTTTTTTCTTTTATTTTTACTCTTTTTCATCCCAGACAAGGTGTACTGCCACTTGAACGTAAGGTGCTACTATTTTGGGATCATGTCTAACAGGGGACTGTGGGGAGTTGAGTAGCAAGATGTCTGTTCACAGTTCATTTAAAACTCTGCAGGTTTGTACAGTCAGGAAAGCAGTAAAGGAAGAAAGGACTGCAAAGTCTAGCAGTTTAAGGAAAGAAACTACTAGAGCTTTCTGGCATCTAGGGACCTCTACAGTGAAGGGGTGGGATTTTGTTGTTTTTTGAGCTAGTCGGGAGTATGTACCTTGAGGAGGGAACAATTGCTAAGAGTTCATCAGAGCACATTTCATTAAAGTATTTATAAAACAGGCACAGGTATGCAACATTGCAGCGATGGGACAGAGATTGGAGCTTGGTTAATAGTGTGGGACATATTAGATTTTGTGTACCTGTCTAAGAGTGACAGACCAGTGGTAGATGCACCAGCCCAGATGTGACAGCAATATTCCATGCATAGATGAATTGTGGCTTTGTAAAGATATAGGATACTCTCTGGTACAAGTAATTTTCTAGCATCATAGAGAGAGCCCACCGTCTTTGCAACAGCATAGGCAATGCCCTCAATGTATTTGTTCAGATTCATGTTGCTTGTGAACAAGGAGTTTGAAGGATCAGCTCTCAGTTAGGGTGTTATTTATAATGGCAATCTGTTGTTGAGGTGGTTTTTTTTTTGTTTTTGTAATTGTTAAAGGAAAGTGCTTGTAAAATAGGAACAGGTATGTAACCTTGTGTCAATGGGATAGGGGTTGTAGCTTGGTTAATAGTGCAGGACCTATTAGCTTTGAGACTCATTTGTGTACCTCATCTAAGAGTGAGAGACCAGCCTAGATACAGCAACAATATTCCATGCATAGACGAATTGTGGCTTTGTAAAGATAGAGGATAATCCCTGTTATGAGTAATTTTCTAGCACAATAGAGGGAACCCACCTTCTTTGCAGCAGCCTTGGCAATGTCCTCAATGTATTTGTTCCGATTCATGTTGCTTGTGAATATTAATCCGAGGGGTTTGGAGGATCAGCTCTTAGATAGGGTGTTATTTATCATGGCAATCTGTGGTTGAGGTGGGTATTTTTTTTTTGTAATTGTTAAAGGAAATAAGCTTAGTCTTAGTAGCATTAAATATTACTATTTATTCATGGCTCCATTCCACTACTGACTGAAGAGCATTTTTTAGAGTTTTTACGATTTTGATGATCGCTATTTTCACAATGTTTCAACTGATGTAACCTCTAACCTTCTCCGGGTACTTCTATTCGAAATTCAGGAATCTGTATGTCAAACTTAGGAACCAACGTGGAATTTTTAACTGAATCCTTTATTTAATCTATGGAAATAGATTGTTCTCATTTCATCAGCCATGACCAAATAGAAGTGTTAAACAAAGCTGGTTTCGAAACCTAGTAGGTGATGCCCGTTTCTCTTCCCTACAACCAAAGAGATGTTGTGAGCCTGTCTCTACTCTATCGTTATTTTCACGGCAAGTGTTCAACTGAACTCCAATCTACCGCTCTTCCTTGCTAAACTTTCACAAAAACACTTGACTAGCTAAAACCACTATATACAATTCCCTCCACTGTGCCTAAATCTAAATGCAGGGTCCAGGATCTGCCCACCTGTGGAACACTGTTCTGCTGGCCTGCTTCCCGGTTGAATACAACATGGTAGCCTTCAAATCCAATGTAAACAAGTTCTTGTTGAGCCGTCCCCATAAATAATCAAATTCTACTCAATTTACACCATTAACGATTACAATACTACCACTTTACATTCACTAACAATAATCCTTGAGTGACCTTTGGGCCTTGATAAGTAATAACTCCTAAATAGAGAAAAAAATTAACTCTTTTTTTAATTCTTAATTATTATCACCTATTATTATTATTATTATTATTATTATTATTATTATTATTATTAATAATAATAATAATAATAATAATAATAATAATAATAATAATAATGATAATAATAATAATAATAATAATAATAATAATAATAATAATTTAAAAAAAAATATTCCCTAAACTTCAGATTTTTTGGAGTATTTTAAAGAGTTTTTAGGCGACATAATATGGCCATAGCCTCCCATTTAAAATTCAAATATTTCAGCTTTGCCTTCAATTTGATCCATAGTCATTAGGCATCAATTAAGCAAGCTTCCCTGAATTTCAATATTTTCTCAAGGAGAGCTAGTGTCCTCTTTATTTATTATATTTTATATTTTATATTATATTTTTATTTAACCCTGAGACAGACTTGACTCCAAGATATAGCAAAAGTTTTCTTGAATGTCAAATATCACACTAATATTATCTCCAAACAATTTAAAGGGTACAGCTACTATGAAAGTCAGTCCCTCGAAAACATTGACCCGGTTTTGAAATAACTAAGAGTTGTAAAATGCAAACAGGTTAGTGTATGAAAACTTGCCACTGATGTCAACTGCCCTAAAGGTTGAACCCTTGACGTGTGTGGATACATAGCAGATGCATACAGGATTATTAATGCCATATCCCAACATGCAATGCATGCATCAGAGCTTGACGGTGGAAATAATGGAAGTTAAGAGAATTAAATATATTTCTTAAAAGAAAAGGCAAATTAGGAATGGTAGAAAATCTTTTGATATTTCAGGAGAAAAAAAAAAATTTCTCAAAACACACACACACACACACACACACACACACACACACACAAAAAAAAAATGTTCAATTGAAGAATTGGTATGTTTCATACCTCCCCCCAAGAAAAAAATAAAAAATAAAATAAAGAAAAAATTTGTATGGTGTACTGGTGACAGATAGAAAATATTGCATGTACCAACATGTAATGTATGCATCAGAGCTTGACAGTGAAAGTAATGGAAGTTAAGAAAATCTAATATATAAACGGTTACATGTCTGTTTGTCTGTCTGTCTGTCTCCATATTTTCAAACTCTATCTCTTCCAAAACTAAAAGTCACAGAGCGGTGATAGGGGGGTCTCAAATGATTGGATTTTTTATCGACCATTCTTTTATGGTTCTTTAGTCGATTAAAATTGTTTTTAAGGGGTCAAAAATTGGTCAAAATTGAAAAAATCGTTAAACATTTTGTACATTCATCTTTATCTTTAATCAGTTTATATGTATGTCACGTTGGTATAGTGGTAACGTCACCAGCTTTAAATGCTACAGTTTCGATTCTAACTGATGGCACCCAAATACCTTCTTTTTTTTTAACTTTTGAAATCACGACTATAATAATATATACGAAATCTGGACAAATTAAAATATCATATTTAAGTGTATTTTACGCCCAAGCAAAGCTGGGCGCCCCCTCCCCTCTTCCCTGTTAGTAAAATATATTTTTCTAAAGAAAGGACAAATGCTTTATTATTCAGCATTCCATTTCAACTATAGATTTAATGGTTCCTGGTCCCAACCTGCTCTTTAACCCTGCAGAGAATAAATGTTTACAGATGCTTAGCTACCCCCCCCCCCACTCGTCCTTCAGCTTTCTTTAAAAAATATAAGTTGTGTCAATTTGGATTATAGCATGAGCTGTAAAAATAATTGGTCCAAACGAATTTAATTTTTGTGATCTTACGATAGCGCTAAGACTAACTCGGAAAAAAACAATCACAATGCTGCCACAAATGAAAATTCCACACAATGACACCCCCTAGGGTCACAATAGTATCATAATGACCTTAAATTTAAGCTTTAAATTTTAGGCATTTTCTAAAATCAAAATAATGCAATAGATTTTTATCAAAATTGGAATAAGGATTCTAGACATAAGGTCTAGCAGCATTAAATGTTGATTTTTATCTTTGTGAATAGGCATAAAAGTGGTGCAAAACTGTTCTCTTCAGGAAATTCATTTTGTTCGTCCTGTAATTCTTTTAATATATTCATAGATATTTTATTATTTCAACCGACATCATATATATTAGTTAATCTATAATATAAATCTCACCTGTCTTTATGTATGTTTGTATGTCTCGCAAAAACTTTCGACAGAGGCGACGGATTTTCACGAGATCGATATCATCGAGTTTTTTTTTGTTTTTTTTTGCGTATTAAAAAATGTGAGTTTTTAATTAGTATTGGGGTGGAGGGCGTTACAATACACAGATTCAAAAAAGTTGTCCAAAAACAAATAAATGGAAGCAAATGGAAGGTAAGTTACGTTTCTACCTAATTGGATGATTTGTTAGTGTTTTTATTTAATGTAAAATGTTTAATCAGCTCGAAAAACACAGTGTTTATCGATGTATTTGAAAAAGACAAATGGTCGCGGACACTGTTGAATATGTTAAGTTAAAAAAAAACTATACAAAACAGTGTCAGAAACCCACCGAATATATGTTACCGTGACATAGGCTGACATATTTGGTGGGTTTCTGACAGTATTTTGTATAGTTTTTTTTAATTTTAACTCACTTTCCAAAACTTAACGTAATCAACAGTGTCCGCCACCATTTGTATTTTTCAAATATGCTGATAAACACTGTTTTTCGAGCTGAATAAACGTTATATTAAATAAAAAGGGTTTGTATTACTAAACACAGAGATTAAAAAGTTGTCAAAAAACAAATATATAACAAATAAATGTTATCAAAGGTAAGATAAGTTACTTTTCTACCTAACTGGATAAGATTTTAGTGTTTTTATTTAATGTAAATGTTTAATTGGTTCAAAAACATACAGTGTTTATCAGTATATTTGAAAAATACAAGTCGCAGCAGACTGTGTTAAACACGTTAAGTTTGGGAAAATGAGTTAAAACTAAAAAAATTATACAAAATACTGTCAGCAACTCACTCAATATATGTTACCATGACATAGGCTGCCATATATTCGGTGGTTATTTAACAGTAATTTGTACAGTTTTTTCAGTTTTAATTCATTTTTCCAAACTTAACGTGTTTTACACAGTCTGCCGCCATTTGTAATTTTCAAATATAGCGGTAAACGCTGTGTTTTTCGAGCCGAATAAACATTTTACATTAAATAAAAACACTAAAAAATTATCCAGTTTGGTAGAAAAGTAACCTATCTTGCCTTTGATTATATTTGATATACATTTGTTTTTTTACAACTTTTTTGAATCTATGTGTACACTAATACAAACCCAATAAAAACACTAAAAATTTTCCAGTTAGATAGAAAAGTAACTTATCTTGCCTTTGAAAACATTTACTTGTTATATATTTGTTTTTGTTGACAACTTTCTCAAATCTTTGTGCAAGTACAAACCTGAAGGGGGTATTTTTCTGTCTATTATATTTTTGGTACCGCGCTATTTTAAAATAGTTTTTCCAAGTTAAATTTAAATTTCACAATATCTTTTTCTTTTTTTTGATATTTTTTTTTTACATTAGGTCCACCTCCACAATTTTCTTTAAAATGACTACAGGTTTTCGACTATGCTGAATAAGAAAATCTCATTTAAAATTTACAGAGGCAAGTAGCTTTCGAGATATAAAAACCTGTACTATGCACTATAATTCACTGACGGCCATGAATAAACACTCCAACTTCTCCATATTAAGAATGGTTTTCGGAATAAACACCCCTAACCTCCCTAACAGCTTTTGGAATAAATACCACCGTTCTCCCCATGTTAAGAACGGCTTTCGTAATAAACAGAAGAGATGTTGCGAGCCTATCCTTATTTTATCGTTATTTCCATGGCAGGTGCTCGTCTGAACTCCAATCTCTGGTCCCCCCTCGCCAATCTTTCACGAAAAACACCCGTCTAGCTGAATCCACTGTGAAAAATTTCCCCTACTCTTTATCTGTGCCTAAATCAAAACGTGGATTCCATGAAAACAGCTTCTTTCTTAGAACTGCACGCCTGTGGAACTCTGTTCCGTATGCCTGCTTCCCACCTGACTACAACTTGGATGTCTTCAAGTCCAACGTTAACAAATTCCTAATGAACCGCCCCCTTAAGTAAACACTTCATCAAATCTCCACAGTAACGTAATGTACTTGCAATAACCCTTATCCATAAGTTGCTTCGGGCCTTGATAAGTGGTGGCCACCGTGTAAAAAAAAAAAAAAAAAAAAAAAAAAAAAACACCCCCCAACCTACCCATGTTAAAAATTATGGAGGTGGACCTAGTGTGAAAATTTACTTTTTGTTTTTTTAATAAATTGTTGGTTGAAAGCACAGAAGACAGATTTGCCGTTTAGTTGTACAAATATTCTCAAACCAGTCACTAAAAGGAACTCTTAAAGGTCGACACCAGTATCGAGCAAAAGTTTGTTTACATGTTTTACAAACTTTAACTGGGTAAAATATAAGCACATTATTGAAAATGTGATTATGTGATTAAAATTTAATTTAAATTAACCATGTTCGAACACGTTTTTCTTCACATATACACACCCACACGTACGCACGCACATACGCACACACACACGCACGCATATACACATCCTCATACACACACTCACATTCATGCGCGCACACACACACACACACACACACACACACGCTAATGTGCACACACACACACACACACACACACGAGTTGTGACATCACTTCCTTTAAAGTGAAAGCCAGACATGCGCAGTCAGAACACTGACCCCAGTATAAAAGTCAACAAAACCTGTCAACTTCCCTTTTTTCGTCCGGACCAGCGTTCGACCTGTTGAGTCGACGAATCGACCGCGTGCTCTAACGTCACTCTATCTCCCCTTTGCCTTTGGTCCATCAAAACAGACATGTGCGCGACGCTCTACTGAGCTTAACCCTCTCTTTCTACAGGCCGGCTTGCCACTTCGCGTTTCTCTATTGCATTCCCCCTTTTCTTCCACGCGTGTAGTCGTCAACGGCTGAATGAACACGTGTACACCGAAGACTTTCATTTCTCAACAGAAAATAAACGACATGTTTATTTTATTCCAGCATTTGAGTTCTTTGTTTCCTTCATTCAATTCGTTTCATTATTTTTCTTGTAGCGAGTTAGGGTATTTTATATCCTGGTCCGCAACAACCATGTTGTTTAACAAATTAAAAAATATAATGCAAGATGAAGTTTTAAAATGATTAAATGTTTTATTTTATTTAAAATTAAAAACATTTCCCAATAAAAATGAAATTTTGGGTACTTATGTATTTTTGGTGCCGTGCTGCTGAAATACTAACGTTATTATTTTGAAAACCATTCTTAATGAAGAGCTGAGGGTGTTTTATGACTATTCTGTGCTTCCACCTTACAATTTAAAAAAAAAAAAGAAGAGATATCGTGAAACTTGAATTTAAACTGATATATATATATATATATATATATATATATATATATATATATATATATAATAGCACGGTAGCATCTGCCTTCATATACGTCCGAGAACAATATCTACTGTAAAATTAAACCAAAATTTGGTGCTTATGCGTTTTTGATACCACGCTATTTTTAAATAGTTTTTTTCAGGTTAAATTAAAGTTTCAAGATATATATTTTTTTAACTGTAAGGTGTAAGCACAGAATAGTTACAAAACATCCTCCCCATGTTAAGAATGGCTTTCAAAATAACCTTATTATTTCAGCACAGTAACAAAAAAATATATAAGTACCCAAAATTTTATTTTTATTGTTCAATGTTTTTAATGTTAAATTATAAAATAAAACATATTTAATCATTGTAATACTTCATCTTGCATTGTTTTTTTAATTTGTTAAATAATGTGGTTAATTTAAATTTAAATTTTAATCACATGATCACATTTTCAATAATTATGTGATTATATTTTACCCACTTAAAGTTTGTAAAACATGTAAAAAAAAACTTCTGTTCGATACTGATGTTGACTTTTAAGAGTGACTCTAGGTACGGGCAAAAACGGGCGGACAAAAATGGGTGACCTAGTTTTGAAAGCCTATTTATCATAATTTTTTTGTAGGTTTCCGACCACTTTTTTATTGTATTTGAAAGATTAAGATTAACTTAATTTCCAAAAGGAAAAAAATATTTGTACACGTGAAAAAAAAAAAAGGGTACGGAAATGTTTTCACGGCGAGCTACCCAATTCAGCTAACTTTTGAAGTTAGATAAATTCATTGTAAAAAATCCTTTAAAAGATAAATATTAGTTTTCTGGGTCTATTTCAAGGATAATTAGTAAATTAAAGTCCTAAGATATTGAATTAAATTAAAAAAAAAAACACCTTGTTTGTACAAAAAATAAATTAATTAGCCCCAAAACCGAGTGATTCTGGCGTTTGCAAAACGCAACAAACTAAAATTTTGTAAACACGAAAATTACGAAGGCCCAAAATTTCAGGCAGTCGAGAGACTGTGAAAATGACATCATGTAATTAAAAGGGAGGAAGTTCTTTTTTTTCCTAGCCGTGCATCCATACATTCCTTTTTTGAACGTTTGTATAAATTTTTCCATTTTTTAATTTAATTATTTTTCTATATTCCTATTTTTAAATTAATTTTTTTTTCTTAATTATTGTTCAATATTATATAAAAAATTATGTTATGCCAAAAGTTTCATATTCTTGCGAGCAAGGAAATTATTAAAATCTTGCATATAAAAATTATGCGAAACCCGTAATTTAAAAAAAAAAGTAGAAATATTTTTTGCAATAATAATTTTTTTGCGTGAAAATATTAAATAAGCAATGCTTAATCCAATGGTAATATCGGTAGTTCGAGAACTTCATTTTTCTTCGAGTTATATAGAATTCATTAATACAGACTTTGGGGGCTTTTTTCGTAATGTTCCTGTAAAAATTATTTTATTTTATTTTTATTGTTACAAATTACGATGCTTTATTTGTATATAAAAAAAGCAAAAATAAATTCTTACGTTTTTTATTTACTACTGAAAACTATAACTTTAGTAAAGGTATTTTTGTTTAAACAAAATAATACATTCCCACTCGGATTTAAATAAAAAATAATTAGTTCATTATATTTCGTAATCATCATTTGATAAATACTGAAAATTTCATTAAAATTGATTAATTTCTTGATTTTTGGTGATTTTTTAAGTAAAGGGAGGGGTCAAAATGATTATACATTTTGAGCATCGACATTCATTTTGCCCGTATCTATAAGAGCCCCTTTTAGTGATTACCTGGTTTGAATCTTAATTGGACCTTAATCGCATTGTTTTTTTTTGTTTTTTTTTTAAGTTAAATGCAACTTTCCCAATATCTTTTTTATATAATTTCACGACATCTTTTTTTGTAATAATAAATTGTTTTTTTTTTAATAATAAATTGTTAGTTGAAAGCACAGAACAGTTACAAAACACCCTCCCCTCTTGATGATAAGAATGACTGAAAAAAACAAATAAAAATAAAAAAAATATTTCAGCACGTTACCAAAATGCATATGTACCGTGAATTTTCTTCGAAAAAAAAAACTGTACTTTCACCTAAGAATTTATAGTTTAAATATTAAATAAAGTTCATATTTTCTCATATAGAAACAACTGTTTAAAAAAAAAACAAAAAAAAAAACGTGTGCTCCCAATTTTGTTTTTACGACAAAGATGGTTTTGTTAAGGCTCTTTGACTTTTATGTTTCAACTCAAAATGCACGTTCTGGCGAGCAATTTGTTTTAAATTAAAAAAAAAAAATTGGGAAATGAATTTAAATTTAAAAAATAGAGGATTTTTTTTTTTCACTTATCGATTAGAGTCGTCAAATCGTGGTGGATACATTGAAATAACTACCGGAAGTAAAAACCGAATAGTCCCGCAGAAACGACTTTGAAAAATATTTTTATTTTATTTAATATTTTTATAATTTGATATATTAATTTATTTTAATAGCATAAAAACGTTTCTTGACTCTAAGGAAAGTCTGTCTGAAAATTTCAATTGAATTGGTAATGTAGAAATATGGTTTTATTGATAACGAACAAACCAAAATTACATTTATATATATATATATATATATATATATATATATATATATATATATATTCTCTTACAGCCTACATAACTGGACCGATCATGACCAGACCTGACACGTGCACACTATTTTTCAAATGCAAGACTTTGCTGTACACTCGGGTACTTGCTTTGCAGGTACCTGAGCATACAGGAAAGTCCTGTGCACAGCGTGGGTGTCTTTGGTAGTTAGTATATATTTCTGCAGTGTCGATTTTTCCTTTTTTTTTGTATATATATATATATATATATATATATATATATATATATATATATATATATATATATATATATATATATATACATTACTTGTTTTTGTTTGTTATTGGTTTCCTATATATATATATATATATATATATATATATATATATATATATATATATAGAGAGAGAGAGAGAGAGAGAGAGAGAGAGAGAGAGAGAGAGAGAAAGAGGGGGGGAGATGAATGGATGGAAACATGTTCCACCAAGTTCAAGGACTGTCTGAAAAGCTCATCAAAAATACAAATATGGTATATACAGATGGTATAAAATTGTATTAAAGAAAGAGAGTATAGAGGAGTACTCTCAAAATTCAAACAGAAAATATGTGTAGCCTTCATTAACTCACCTGTGTCATCTGCGGTAGTGTTTGATTGCATGGGACTAGTATGAGGAGTCACATGTACAGTTATTGTGGGACAATCTGTTAGATATAGACTGACAGTTGACAGCAATGATGCCGGTCATGTTCGCGAGAAACATTACACTTTATCAAGATGTCTGAACATACAGCTCAGGGTGCTTATTCTAACTGTCGTTTTATTATCCTGATAAGAGTGGCTACACAACTGTGAAGGTTGTATTTGTGATTTTACATTTATTAATTGGCTCCCAAGAATCGAATTTGTTCTCAGGATAACTAATGGGGTGTGATATCACTCAGGATAACTAATGGAGTGTGATACTACTAGTGATGGCCAAATTTTAAGTATCGGCCATTATAATTAATTTGATAAGAAAGTAACGTCATTTTTGTTTTACCTTTAACTTCAAATCCTTATAAACCGATTAAAGCTAAAGTTAATTACTGGCAATAAAATCCATTACAATGAATACATTTTGGGGGTGGGGTGCAGAAACAAGTTCCGGATTCCATGTATAATTACTATGGCTGAAATTCAGAAAACTCTTGAAAAGAATTTAAAATCTTTCCAAGATGCTTGAAAAAGTGGTAATTAGAAGGTGAGAGTTCCAGCTAATACGGTGGCTGATGTATAATTGCATAGCTCAGTTTGATCTGGGGTTGCGATTCACACCGTTCGGTCCTGGTCACTGATATAAGCCAGTTGAGATTCCAATATTGACAATCAGTTCAATAGAAACTGAATCATTTTGATAGTCTTTTATCTGGCAGACTGAGATATTTGTTCTGGATAGTCCCAGGAGGTCTCCCCTCTGAAGCCTTACCTCCTGTCTTTCATGTAGAGTAAGTTTTATTGCTTACTGTTTGAGGTACACCGACCAGACAATACCAACGAGGCTGCCTAAGCATATTTTAAATGGCTAGAGTGCTCCTGGCTTAATTTTATCCATCTCTCGACCTTGTGTATCATCTTTCCATGGTTGGAAGGAAGCAAATAACAGCTCAGTTTGTTTAACTACAAGACATGTTGCATGATACATGTCTTTCATATTACTTGGTAAAAGCTAAAACAAACTGAGTTATGAAATTATGCAGCATCCACCATATTGGTTGGAACTCTCATCCACTAACTACCACTCGTGAATCTCCTCGATCTTCTTGCAATGCTCTTCTGCAGAAGTTTCACCAGGATCTGGAAAGCTGTAGTAGATTAACTCCTCCCGTATACCTCCCCTCACCTCAGAAAAAGGTACCATCACCTTCTTGTCATTCACTATATAATAAAAGTTCATGGATTTTCGACAAATTGTGTAAGATACCCCCTTTTGAATGAAATCATTTATCTTAATAGTTCAGAAATTAAGAAAGAAATTAAATTTTTTAAAAATATTTCATTGTGATTACTTTCCTCGAAATACCTTCATCTATATATATATATATATATATATAAAAGGCAAAAGTGGTACGCGTGTTTTTGTATGTCCAAGAAAGGCTTTTTTGGGGGTGGGAGAGGGACTCTCGAAGGGGTTACTATTTTTTAAAACTTTTTAATATACTCCTTAGATTATAATATCTACGATTTGCGAACGGACGTTGTATCTTCATTTATTTACATCAACTTTTAAAAAATTCACAATATTCCGTCCTATATTATTTAATTGGAATTCATTATTGAGATCAGCATTGTTTTATTAATTTTATTTATCCGTCGTGGATTACCAACTGACGAAACCCAGAGGAATAGTTGGCTGAAACGTCATAAAACAACTAAAAAAAAAAAGATGAGGATAAAATTAACTATTCCGTCCTTTTGCATATTTGTTCATCTTTTCCATATAAATAAAACGAAACTCATCGAAGCAAAGCCGTCAGTGGCCTTTCATACCAGGACGTCGTGAAAGCAATTAGCTTTGATCAATGTGGGGAAAACCCTTCACATCAAACAATTGCCATTCATTTGGAGAACTCACCCTTCTTGGGGGAGTTGGTATTCCCCAACATCGTGGGGAAACAAATAAATAAAACAGCAGAAAGTTTAAGGCTTAACTGGCAACGTTCATTTCTGCGTCTGCGTGATTCTTAACTTATTTGTGCAAGTCAACTTTTTGATTGACATCGCTTAATTTGAACGCTTTTCACTTCCTGTAACGTATCGGTAAGATGTCAGGTTTTCTTTCTTTTTCTTTTCTGCCTTCGAGTCACAAGTTCGAGCCTGCCTGCCTACAAATATATTTTTTATTTCACACACCTCCAAACACCCAGGCAACGCCGAGCACCTCTGCTAGTCTTATATGAGGAATATGGGTAGAAAGTACCAGTGAAGAATCCGTTTTTGACAATCAGCCCGACAGGCGCAAGGGCCAAGAACTGGCCCAGTACCTGAGACTGAAGTATGCTGCTTGGGTATTACCGAGGAGGTTCACCCTCTCGAGCCTTGCCACATGGCTTCACCTGGGGCAAGTTGATCCCTTGTTGCTTGAGGTGCCCCTACTGGGGAATACCAATGGGGATGCCCGGGTAATTTTTTGTTAGGGCCAGAATGCCCTTCCTTTAGGGGAAGTGGTTGGACATTTCCGACCTTTCCGACCTTGTGTCACTTCTTTCTCAAAATGTACACTGATTGTTTTTTCTTTTTATTCATAACATCTTTACATAAAGAGCTTCATCTACAGCTTCAAACTTTGTAACTTATTATAAAGAATGTACAGAAACCTATTTAATCCCTACCTAAGTCACTCGAATTCTTCATAGTGTAATAGATGTCAGCATTATTAAAAAGTGGCTTATCTTTTCTAATTAAACAAGATTTCACTAAAAATAAAAAATTAAAAAAAAAAACATAAAATAACAAACAAAAAAAAAAAACATACATTAACAGCACAAAGTTTAAAATCCGAAGTTTTACTGGAAACGTGAAACACCTAAAACTAGTTCAGAAAAATATAGTCGCCATCTTTGAAAGCCAACCGTGAAAAGGCTATAGAAGAACGGTAATAACCGAAGTTCAAAACCACCTTTCTTTTAATTACGAAATATGAACTGAAGTTATTGCTTTTCTGTAGTTAGCCGCTTTCTCAATTTGTTTATAAAGATAGTGACTATATTTTACATCATAGTTTACATTTCACCGTCTAACTTTTATACTAAAACTTAGTAGCTTTAATGTTATTGTTTTTGGAAACGTAGAGTCTATTTGGTGACGACTTCCGGGTGGGAAAACGGAATCTGACAACCGGTGTTTATCAATATAAGCAGTTTCGCATTATATTTAAAGTGAGATTTTTAATTTATGAGGGAAGGGTGTTTAATAATTTCTTTGCAACAACTTTTTCAATTATTAACATAGAAGAAAATCAAGCTTATTTAATAACTAGCAGGAAGACCCGACGTTGCTCAGGATAGAATAATGATCAACGAATGTTTCACCCTCCCATATTTTATTGTTATCGAAATCGGTGAAATCGCCCATTTTCCAATCAAATTGATTAACTGCCTGCTCTAGTTGGGGACCCTACGTGGTGCACTGGAAAGAAGCTTCATATGCCTCGCCATAGTGGATTAGTTCACAATACATTGTAGTTCACATTACACTGTAGAGAACCTAATGTTGATTTTATAAAATTATTTTTGCTGGCTTGAATTAAAGTTTAAAATGCAAAAGTCAATGATCATGGTTCAATTCTGCTCTAAATCGAAACATTCATTTTAAACGCGCCCCTGTCATATTAAAGAACCTACTGCTGATTTTATATGCCAGACATTTATTTGTGCAGGGATAAAACTTCTCAAATGCACTTGCGATATTAGACCATAAAAATAGTAATGAACTGTTCCATCTTTAATGTTTTTTTTTTTTTTTGATTATCGATAATTATCAAAGGCATTCCGACACAAAACCTATCTAAGAACACTCCCAGACACATAAGGTACATTTGTGTGAAATTTCAAAAAAATCGGCCCAACCGTTTTGGAGTCCATAGGAAACGAACTCACAGACACACAAAGTTCCTTTTATGTAATACTAGCAGGAGTTCCTGGCGTTGTCTGGGTGTTTGGAGTGTGGGTTGAGCAAAAAAAAAAAAAAATGTGGTTAGTAGGCAGCCTCAAACCTGTACCGCGAAGGAGGAAAAGAACATGAAAAAAAGAGGATAGTGAATGAAACGAGTTGGTAATTAATTTTGATCGGGTGGAGGATATTGACACAAAAACGAAATTAAAAAAAAAAGATATATAGAGAGAAATAGGATTAAACTTGAAAACGTAGGGTAAGGAGTTTCCCTCGCTAACGATTACGCTAAAGAGGACAGTGAATTCAATGTGTTGGTAATTAACTTAAGAATCATAGAAGATGCCACGCATGCGGAGAAATGAATGTTGCTTTTCAAACTGGCTGGAGGCCAGTTAAGCTTCCTACTTTCTGTCATTATATTTATTTGTTTCCCCACAAAAGCAAAGTAGACATAACGTCGTTTTTAATGTTGGGGAAAATCAGCTCCCTCCAAAAAAGGAGGCATTCTGGCAGTATCTAAATAAATAGTAATTGTCTTGTCTGACCAAGAACCAATTACAGAACAGATACTACCCGGCTCGAAGGCCAGGCACTCGTGTTTTGTATTTATTTGCTTCCCCATGAAAGCAAATTAGACATAAAGTCGTTTTTTTAATGTAGGGGGAGAAACCAGCTCTCCTCAAAAAGGGGGAACTCTGGCTATATCCAAATAAATAGCAATTTTCTGATATGAAGGGTTTCCCCCTAATTGACTTCAAAATGTCCTGGCCCAGAAGACTAGGAGGCGCTTGTGTTTACTTTCAATTAGTTTCGCTTTATTTATACGAAAAAGACAAACAAATGCTCGAAATGAGGGAATTTTTTAAAACTCAATCAAAAAAAGATAGAGACAATGTCTGTTTGCAAATCTGAGATATTATGATATAGAAGTATTGCCCGGGTGTTTGGAGGTGTGTATTGAGCAAAAAAGTGGCAGTAGGCAGACAGACTCAAACCTGTACCATGAAGGCGGGAAAGAAAGTGAAAGAAAATCTGACGTCTTAGCTGATGTCTCTATGACGCGACCAGAAGTCAAAAGCGTTGAAATCAACCAAAGTAAATAAAATGGTGATGATTACTTGCTAAAATGTTGGCAAAAACAAATCGACCCCTCCTTGTACAAAACGGCTGAGAGTTTAGGGTGGAGGAATTAATGTTTTTGGCCAATTTTTCGACATTTGTCAGAGACATTGAGCTTCAAAATGATACCAATCTTGTCAGGATCCGTCGCCTCTGTCGAAAATTTTTGTGAGACATACAAACATACATACATACATTTAAACAGACAGGTGAGATTTATATTATAGATTATAGATTAGAATGCTTTTTTAGTTTGAAAATATGTTTGATACTTTTACAGAATTTTAACTCAATCTTTTAATCCCAACCTAACCTTAAATTAACCTCACCTAAATTTTAGGTTTAGTTTGACAAAAATTGGTTTAGTTCAGTTCAAATCCTGTACAAGAAAACACATGCAAAAAATATCCCCCACTCAAATATTTAAAATATTTTATGGATATATTTTTTTTCTATAGATAAATGATTCTTTTCCATCACAGGGAAATGCCGGGACACAGGTCTTGCTAGTCCCTAATACACAGTAAAAAAAAAATAAATGAATAACAATAACAAAAGAAGTAGTCTTTAACTAAAACCATTTAATCAAATCTTATGGATTTGTAACAAGGTTGCTATACATAAATTATCTCCTGTCTCCAGAAACAATGACTATAAACAAACTATAAAACGAGTCTCTGGATTATGCAAAATTATTAAGGGTGGCATTATTATATTTATATCTCATTAACTCATATCCTCGAGTGGCTTTTGGCCTTGATATATGATGACATTATAATGAATTCATAGCCAGAGCTAACAAAATCTGAACACTAAGCATTTAATATCCATTTATGTACAAAAGTCGAACCTAGTTCCTATTTACTTTGCCTCCTCACGAGGGCAGAGTTAGAAACCAAGGTCGGTTTTTAATGTGAGGGGGGAGGGGGGAAGGAACAAAAATTTTTAATTGTCTCAGTCGTGAAGGATTTCTCCTCCACTAACCGAGAACAAAAAAAGTGAAGTGTAGCATCAGAAGAGATACCAATAATCTAAAACATTGTTCTTTTTTTTCCAACTCTCCTGGACACTGATCCAGTCTAAAAATACTAAACAAACAAATACATATACTCTTCATGTCCAATTCTAGTCCTTTTCACTATGTATACATATATTTTATTCTTTTTCACTCCAAGCAAGGTACCAGAGGGTATTCTAAAAGTAATGCCTTCTATTTTTTTTTTTATTCCACACAAATGGATCAGAGGGATTATAAATTGTATTGTTATGATGATTGAACTTATGCGTTCATTACCTGATGCAGATATTAACGGTGTGAGACTCTAAGAAAGCAACCCCTGTCATGGACGTGATTCAGAAGCAGAGATTAGCCATTTAATTCCTAGGCAAAAGTTCATTGAGGATGGTGATGACTATGTAGAAAAATAAATTTTGGAACACAAAAGGTTGATCGTTTTAATGGTACTACTCCTGTTTTTGTACCTCTTCAACATTTTTAGTTCAAACAATAGGAGGCTTTACTTTTGGAAATACACTCATATTGCCACTTGGGCACAAGGGACTACTATTTGGAATTATGTTCAACAGGGAACAGTGGGGAATTTATCGGCAAGATGTGTGTTCACATTATACAACTTTTTACAGGTTAGTACAGTTAGGGAAGCAGGAAACAAGGAAGGAATTCCTAAATCTAGCATTCAGAGGGAAGAAACTATTAATGTATAAGGTTTTCCAGCATCTAGGAACCTCAACAATGAAGAGGTGCGATTTTGCTGCTTAGGAGTATGTACATTGAGGGGACACAAGTGCTATGCGTTCATCAGAGCACATTCCATTAAAATACTATGTGTGTGTATATATATATATATATATATATATATATATATATATATGTGTGTGTGTGTGTGTGTGTGTGTGCATGTACTGTACTCACACACACACACACACACACACACACACACACACACACACACACACATGTGTGTGTGTGTATGTGTGCGTACAGTACATGCACAATTTTTTATATATATATATATATATATATATATATATATATATATATATATATATATATATATATATAATTATTTAGTCTCTCAGAAAAAGGTAGACAGTAGGTTTTTAAAAGTGAATAAATGCGTTTTTCTTTCTTCTGCTTTGTAATCTGAAACCTGACAAACGACTGCTCTTCCTCGTAGACTCAGCAGAATGAACCAAATTTGGAAAAGAGAAAAGAGCCGACATCCTCCTCTCATCTTAGAATTCTTCTTTTGATAACGGTACTTACAAGAAGAAGAAGAAGAAGAAGAAGAAGAAGAAGAAGAAGAAGAAGAAGAAAGGATAGTCACTAAAATATAGGAAGGGGGGAAAATACATAAAAAAATGACAAAATCTTTTTTTGTAGTTTTTTTCTTCACTTACTACTAAGACTTACCATTCTGATTACAGCATTTCTATTTTATGAATCAGATATACAAGTTAAAGATTAAAAAAAAAAAGTTAAAAAGATAAAACATTTCCAATCGTGTATTTGTTTAGCTTCTTTTTTTTTTTTTTTTTTTTAACTAAACACTTTTTAAAGTCTTTTTTCAGAGGGTTCTTTCTCATTTTAAGCAGATTACTTGGCCCATCTACCAGACTTATCTAAGAATTTGCAATACACTCCAGAATCTAATGTAATTTATTCTTTATTTCAATAAAATTTCCTTAACACATCAAATTCATTCCAGATGAAAAAAAAAATTTTTTAATTTTATATTTCTGATTATTGAAATTGCGGCACTAACCCAAGATGGCTTTAACCAGCTTCCTCCTTTGGAGGAAGTTTCATGAGAGTATGAAATTCAGAAACGGTCCCCAGTCGCATGTATGTCCCCATTAGGGGAGGTGGCAACATTTGGTTTTTGCAACTCTTGTGAGGAGGTGTTGACGTCTCTGACATACAGCGCCTGGTATTCCCAAATTGGTCACCCATCTGGTACTGACCAGTGTGTCGACGTGATTATTTCTGATTATTGCTCATGAATGAAGTTTATATCTCTACATAACCACAATTCGCCGTACATAAAGTATTGTAGCCACATCTGGGCTGATGCAAAAAAAAAAAAGTTTCTAATCGAATAGTTCCTGTACTATCTACCAAGCTCCATCCCCTATTCCATCGCCATATCCCCATGCTTATTTTTGTAAATATTTTAATGGAATGTGTTCTGATGAAGTTCCTGCAATTGGTATCCACTCCCCGACCCACCTGACTAGTTGATAAATCATACGCACACCTGAGAATATCCTGTACCGTTACAAAGTCACTATTCGCCTATACATGGAATATTGTTGCCACACCTGAGCCTCTGCATCTGCCAGAGTCTCTCGCTCCAAGCCAGGGTTCAAAAACGAGTCGCCAACCTAATAGGTCCAACACCAGCAACCAAACATTAACCTTTGTCGCATCGATGAAATGTAGCTCTTTTACAAATATTTTAATGGAATATGCCCCATAAACTAAACTCAAAGCTCTTGTACCCCTATGATGTAGCAAAATCCTGCCCCTACATTGTAGAGATCCCTTAATGTTGGAAAGCCTTCTACTCAAATAGCTTCTTCCTTCAAACTGCTAAGTTTTGAATTCTCTCTCAGGTCCCTGCTTCCCTGACTGTACTAATATGCAAAAGTTTAAGTGTAATGTGAACAAACATCTCGTTACCCAACTCCCTACATTGTATCCCTGTAAGTTTGGTCCCAAATAGTAACCCTTTAAGTAAAAAAAATTCTTCGCTGTAGAGGTCCTTAGATGACGGAAGACATTTTAGTCTATGCACTTTATGATCCAAGGCTGGAATACTCGGCTTGGAATTTTTATCCTTGTCCCCAAAATTAACAGAGATTAGAGCATTCCTGTAATGATCTGGTGCCTGTTGATTGAAGTGTAATGCTGTTCCTGTGTAGTTCACCCTCCCAGGCTTTGTCTTCTCTCTTTGAACAGGTGTTAGTTTCTTGCTAATCGCCTGCAGCACCCTTACCATGAATGTCGACAGGGCTGCCCAGGCACTGCAGGTCAGAGTGCCTCTCCTCAGGGGCGCTTTCTCAATCACACTTTCCGGTCCTGGTGTCACAGTTCTTGCAGTGGAAGAGAGCTAAATACCTCCAAGATTGGAATACTTCACACCTCTAACTCTAATACTTTGCATTTGCCAGCGGGGTGGGCACAATCCATGCAGTCGATATGTATTGTGTCTACAGAAGGACCAGAAACTACTAACATACCAAGCTATTCATTAACAGACTAGACACTGGCCTTTCGGTAGTGTAATATATGTTCTGATACTACTTTTTTTTTTTTTATTGTCTTCAGTATTCGTGGGGAGGTGAGTAAATAGGGACCGGACATTATAATATGAAGCTCACAATATATTTTGTGAAGCAGGTCAACGTTGCGGTTTCAAATGCAGATAAATTTTAAGAGTATGGTCAGAATCTTTAAGGTGTGTCAGTCAATAGACTTTGTTGGGTGTACATTACAATTGAAGCAGACTTAGAATAGCTATAAACCATTGTGCTAGCATTGTCCAACTAATAGACTGTGGCCTTATGTTAAATATCCAGGTTGTGATACATCCAAAGAAGAGGCAGAGATCATCACTCTAAGAAGGAACACCGGCCAGTAACGATCAGCCCAGTATTTTCATCACTGTGAGCATGTGTGATTATAGTCATAATGCACTCTCACCCAACACCATGCTCTATAACAGACACGAGGGGAAATCGAATGAACACATATCCAAAGCAATGGCGGAAACCCTAAAGGAAGGTCTCCAATCTGTAGTGAAATGGGATCTGAAATGGAGGTCACATTTCGTGCTGCCAAGACTAAGCTCGTTTCCTTTAATAATTACAAGAAATCTTTTCAACCATCAACAGCTTCGGCTAAAGATAGATTACCTAAAAGTACTTTGTTCAAACTCCTTGGTTTAACGTTCACAGGGAACATGAGTTGGAACAGATACATCGAGGGCATTGCCAAGGCTGCTGAGAAGAAGGTGTGCTCTCTCTACCATGCTAGAAAATTACTTACGCCTGAAAGTATCCTGTACCTCTATAAGGCCACCATTCGCCCATGTATGGAGTACTGTTGTCACATTTGGGTTGGTGCATCTACTACTAGTCTCTCACTCCTGTACAGGTTTCAAAAGAGTCGCCAACCTGATGGGTCCTGAAGCTTCAACTTCTGTCCCATCAACGAAATGTTGCATCCCTCTGCCTGTTTTACAAGTATTTTAATGGTAAATGCTCAGACGAACTACAAGCCCTTGTACCCCCTCAGCATAACTACTCCCAACAAACCCGACAAGCAGCAAAGTCCCACCCCTACACAGTAGAGATCCCTAAATGTAAGAAAGCCTTCTACTCTAATAGTTTCTTCCCTAGAACTGCTAGACTTTGGAATTCCCTTTCCGGGTGCCTGCTAAAATCACTTACCTATAAAAAAATACTATTCAATCAGTACTGCCATTGTTCATTGTTAAGAATTTATCCATATTTATACTTACTGTACTGACATGCAGAAGTTCAAGTGCATGTGAACAGACATCTTGCTGCTCAACTCCCTACATAGTATCCCTGCAACTTATGTCCCTGATAGTAGCCCCCTACATCAAAGAGGCACTGTGCCTTGTTTGGGGTGAAAATGAAGGAAAAAAAAAAAATCTCTCTCTCTCTCGCAATTTCTCTTTCTTTCTAGTCAGTCAGTATTTCCCCCTCTCTACCATTTCCATCGTGTTTTTCTCTATTTTCCATTTATCGTTTCTTCTTACATTTCGGTAAATTTTCAGATTAGGTCCACCTTCATAATTTTCTTTTAAATGACGACTTTTAAAGGTTTTCGACTATGCCGAATGCGAAAATCGCATTAAATTTTGCAGAAATAGGTAGTTATCGAGATATAAAAAGTTGTATTATGCATTGTATTCTTTGGCTGCCATCTTTTTACGCGCATGCGCGCGCCATGGCCGCCAAAGAATACAATGCATAATACAACTTTTTATATCTCGATAACTAATTATTTCTGCAAAATTTCAATGCGAATTTCGTATTCAGCATAGTCGAAAACCTTTTAAGGGTGTCAGTTAATAGAAAATTGTGGAGGTGGACCTAATCTAAAAAAATACCGTAGTTTCTTTTTTTTTTCTTTCTCTTCTTCCTTTTTTCATAGATGTATCTCTTTCTCGTTGTTCTCTCTATTCCATTGTTTTTTTTTTTTTGTTTTTTTTTTACCGATTGTGGTTTGTATTCATGCAATTTCCACCTCTCCCCCCCCCTCCGTGAAATGAGGGGCGGGGGTCAATTCTGAAGGCTAGAAATGGAATGTTCTTGCTTCAAGGTAATAATAAAAAAAACAAACAAAAAAAATATTAAACTAAAACAAGACGGCCTACCTTTTGCAAACAGACAAAGTCTGGAAGAAATATACTCAGTAATTCAAAGTGTATGTAGAGGCGAAGGGGAAATGGAAATAAAGATGAGATCCCCCTCCTCTCCATCATTTCCGTGTATATACCCCCTCATCATCGCATATATTTGACAGAAACATGTAGTAACAATAATGACCCGTGTTTTATTTAAAAGGAAAAAAAAAATTAATGTGATTTATTTTGAATGCCTGGAATACACAATATTTTACCAGTAGTGAAAGTTTGCTTTAACTGGTTTCTCTCTCCCTGTCTGTCCATGCCCACACACTATCCTCGCCTACTGGTTCACCCACGCCAAAGGAAGAGAGAGAGAGAGAGAGAGAGAGAGAGAGAGAGAGAGAGAGAGAGAGAGAGAGAGAGGGTATGCTTTGCTTTTACCATATCCGGTTTAAAAAAAAGACAGAAAAAAAGCGTTAAGGAGGTACTAGATTACATTCTTGTGGTCGAAGATTTCCCGAAAATGGAGTTGAACTTACTTTTTTTGCTTTTCTCACGTGTCCACGCTACTGACAAAATAAGAGAGATGATGACACCATTTCTAACTAGTTTTCAGAGATTAAAGAAAGACTTATAAGGAATGGTTTGAATATGTACACAAGGAATGACACGTAATATATCTTATAAAAGAGAAATTTTACTTTAATAAATAAAGTAATTGATCTTTAAATAAATGTTTTTTTTTTCATTTCTTTTTGTAAGCGACATTTTTCCTTATGCTTGTTCATTATAATTGGATATCTAAAAAAAAAAAAAAAATCGAAATAATTTATCTAAACAATTATAAGAGCAAATAGTTAATAAAACATGTTAAAAAAAAACACTGTGAAAAAGAGTTAAAACATATTTAATTTGAAAAGGAAACACTTAATAAGTGGATAGTCCTTAATCCGCAGAGTTTCGAAGAAATACTTTCCTTCTCATCAGAGGGTAGAAATTAGCAAAATGCTGGATCGGATTTTGCATACAAAAGTATTTGATGAAACTGCAAGTAAGTCAAAAATCTTACTTGATAACAAAAAGTGAAGCAGGGGGAACATGGTGAAGAAAAAGGTGATTTCACGTGAATGGATAACCAGGTGAAAGGAAAAGCATCCAATGACGGTAAAATCCAAAAATGTAAGTCCAAGAAAGTTAATTTAATTTTCCATTCGCACAAGTAAAATCCAAGGAAATCGCGTAATTGGAAGATGGTCCAAAATAATCCAAGAGGCCGAAATCCGTGGAATAATTCACAAATATGTAGAAGGAAAATGGAAAAAATTCCAATAATATTAATAAAAGAAAAATAAGATATGCTTTCAACACGGCTGCCGAGAACAAAGTGTAATTAAAGAAAATCAGTAAAGAAGAAGAAAAAAAAAGATTAAATGGTGATAGAATTAAATATAAAATAGAACAGCGAATGTCCAAATAAGCCATTTCATGTAAAAATTACGAACAATTACGAAAAATAATCGAGTAAACCTACTAGAACTATATTTTAGAGAAAAAAAGCTATTCTCAAAATGTCACAATTTTAATTTAACTGAAACAAGGGAGATAACCCAGTTTATAGTCTATAGATATACAAAAATAAATAAATAAGTAAAATAGATATAGAAAAAGGTTAACTTTGAAACATTACTTAAAAACATCGCAGCACCTAGCAAGCATAATTATATTATTAAATTAATTAAAAAAACTAATACGCTGAATGCGATGGCGAGCAAATTTCTTCCTTAACAAAAATGAACACTAGAGACTGCCAAAATAATGTGTAAAAAAAGAAAGCATGATTCCGTGACATCAAACTCGTGCTAACTATACTAACTATGGAAAAGCAGAAGCGATTTAATGATTTTTTAAAACCTTTGTTTATCTTCTTCAAACTGACATTAATAATTAATCTTTTTTTATAATTTTGTTATGTTTTAAGATTTACATAGTTCAATGATTAATAATATTATAAACATTTGTATATTAAATATCAAATATGGTTTTACGAGTGTTTATTTGGGTAACTATCGGCTTCCATACTTTTGTCGGTAGACAAACAAAATATAAGGGGTATATAAAATGTCTAATATTTGTGCAATAATATTTGTAAATCGGTTTCAATTTGGCGGTAAAATAGCTGGCAAGAGTCATGTTTATATTAAAACTTAATATTTAAAAAGAAATTTAAACACAATTAATTAAAAATCTATGTTGTAACGGAACATTTTGAAATAATGGAATTTTAATCGTTTTAATCTTTTAAAAATTAATTAATTTTTAGGAAGTTTCTTTTTCTTGGCAATTCAACTGATTATAGTATATATATTAGGTACGGGCAAAATGAATGCTGAGACTCAAAATGTATAAACATTTTGGTAATCGTGAAGAAAGACAGAGCCTGTTTCCTCCGTTTGACTATAGGTGGCGTTACTGTCTGTCCACCCAGCTACGGAAGCACAAAATGTGCCACCCGTGAAATAAAAATAAATGTTTTTGTTATATTTTAATTTTAAACATGTTTTTTTTTTATTCTTTTTGCAAACATATTTAAGTTTGGGGTTTTTTCCTCAAACATATTTACGTTTTTTTTTTTTTGTTTTTGCAAACATATTTAAGTTTTATTTTTCCAAACATTTACGTGGCTTGTTTTTTTTTTTTTCAAACATTTAAGTTTTTTGCAAGCATAAACTAAATATTTTTTAAATATTTTTCTTTTTGAAAAGTTTGCTTATGCACTTATTGTACCGCGCTATTTTTAAATTGTAGTTTCAAGTAAGATTCAGGTTTTACAATATCCTTTTTCAAATATATATATATATATATATATATATATATATATATATATATATATATATATATATATTAATATATATATATATATATATATTAATATATATATATATATATATATATATATATATATATATATATATATTAATATATATATATATATATATATATATATATATATATATATATATATATATATATATAACTACTCGCGGAAAAGGTAAAATAAGTGCAGAAAAGTAAGAAAAAAAAGGGAGGGGTCCATAAAAAAAGATTTAAAAAAAAAAAACGTTGATTTTTTTTTTTTTTTTTTTTTAATCATAAGAGCGTAAAAAATACTCGCGGAAAAACGGTTGTAAATATGTTTAAAAGAAAAATATAGCAAAAACATTTAGTTTATGCTTGCAAAAATATAGCAAAAACATTTAGTTTATGCTTGCAAAAAAAAAAACAAAAAAAAACGTAAATGTTTGAAAATAAACAAGCATCAAAACGTAAATGTTTGAAAAAAAATAAAACTTATATGTTTGCAAAAACAAAAAAAACGTAAACATGTTTGAAAAAAAAAAAAATAAAACTTAAATATGTTTGCAAAAAAACAAAACAAAAAAAAAAAAACGTTTAAAATTAAAATATAACCAAAACATTTATTTTTATTTCAAGGGTGGCATTATATACATTTTGTGCTTCCGTAACGGGGTGGACAGACAGTAACGCCACCTATAGTCAAACCGAGGAAACAGGCTCTCTCTTTCTTCACGATTACCAACATTTTGACCTCTCCCTTTACTTAAAAATTCACCAAAAATCAGAAAATCCACCAATTTTAATAAAATTTTTAGTATTTATCAAATAATGATCGCGGAATATAAGGAACTAATTATCTTTATTTAAATCTTAGTCGAAGTGTATTATTTTGTTTAAACAAGAAATGCCTTTACTAAAGTTATGGTTTCCAGTAGTAAATAAAAAACGCAAGAATTTATTTTTGCTTTTTTTTATATAAATAAAGCATCGTAATTTGTAACAATAAAATAAAATAATTTTTACAGAAACATTACGAAAAAAGACCGTAAAATCCGGATTAATGAATTCAATATAACTCAAAGAAAAATGAAGTTCTCGAACTATCGATATTATCATTGAATTAAGCATTGTTTATTTAATATTTTCACACACAAAAATTATAATTGCAAAAAATATTTCTACTTTTTTTTTTTTTTAATTACGGGTTTCGCATAATTTTTATATGCAAGCTTTTAATAATTTCCCTGCTCGCAAGAATGTGAAACTTTCGGCGTAACATATTTTTTTAATATAATATTGAACAATAATTTAAAAAAAAATGATAATTTAAAAACAGGAACATACAAAAATAATTAAATTAAAAAATGGAAAAATTTATACAAACGTTCCATGTCGGTAACTACGGATGCCCATTCTTGAAAAGAAAAGGGAAACTGTTCGTTTTACCCTCTCCACCTCTGCCCCTTACCTTTTACCTCCAACTACCCGATGTCATTTTCAGATACGTTTCAAATTGTGTAAAGTCGACTTTAAATTTCACGTAAACATTCCGATTAACTAAAACGTAAGTTTGTATTTCTTTTCTTTTTTTAAGTGTTAATTTTTTCAATAATTATAAATTGTTTCCTTTCCACTTTGTAATTCTGTATATATATATTAATAAATAATAGTGTTAATTTTGTTTCAATGAATAAATTATCAGTATAATTAATGAATTTAATTAACATTTATGCCGTTTAAAGTTTATGAAAGTTTAAATTCTATTAATAATTGTTTGAACTTTTATAATGAATAAATTGTCATTGTAACTTAGTGAATTAAATTCACTGAATTTGAGTCAATTAAATTGACTTTCCAACACTTAAAATACATTTGTAGTTTTATTAAAAAGTAATTTATCGACGCATTTATGTCATTAATGTGCATCCGTACTTCTTTGAATTTCGGCGCGATGACTATTTTTTTGACACGGAACTAATTTTGTTGCATATTTTTGGATAATTATTACCCTTTTTAGCAAAAGTTAAGCACATTTATTGTATTAAGTCGTTATTTTAAGATTTTAACTTAATACTTCACTTGGAAATAATTCCAGAAAACTTACATATCTCTTGCCAGAAAGTCAGCCTTATTGTAGTCAGCTGAAAAGCAGGGAAACAGAACAAACGAAAGAGTTCCAGAGGTGGCCAGTTCTAATAAAGAAGCTTTGTTCATGAAATCCACGTTTAGGTTTAGGCACAGAAATTTTTAGGGGAAATTTTCAATAGTTGTTTCAACTAGATGAGTGCTTTTCATGAAACCTTTGCAAGAGAGGGGCCATAGATTGAAGCTCAGACGAGCACTTGCTATGAAAATAAAGATAGAGCAAAAACAGGCTCGCAGTGTTTCTTCTATGGGAAAGAGGCTGCAGGGAAGAGAAAAGGGCATTTTCGACTAGGCTACGAAGTTGATTTTGAACTCTGTCAAGGCAAGATAAGCTACTTCTAGCCGCTCCTGCTCAGAATTGGCGACAGTACTCCATCCTAGGACATATGTATATAGATATAGGATTGCATCGGCAGGGAGATATCTACCGGAATGATAGAAGGATCCAACCATTTTTCCAGTGACCTTGGTTGCTACAAACAGCCATCTGTTTCAGTCAATGAGACTCCGTCAGGCGATCCTGAACCATTCGACGACATAAAAAAGGCCCTTTTTTCTATGGCATCGAATGATTCAGGGTCACCTGATGAAGTCTCATTGACTGAAACAGATAGCTGTTTATAGCGACCAAATGTAACTGTTTACCTTCGAATAAATAATATGTGTGTGTGTGTGTGTGTGTGTGTGTGTGTGTGTGTGTGTGTGTGTCTTATTTTGTAAATATGTCATGCTAAGCTAGTTGAATTTTGTTTGCTTCCTGAGTTGTATTTTATATTCGATTGTGAATCATAACTCAGCTGCATTTTCAAATAAGACGGTCTTATTGGACGAAGTTAAGTGATCCAGACTCAAAGCAATCTGCCAAAACAAAGATTATTCCGAGTCATTACCTGGTTCGAATTCATCAATTTATCGAGTTGATTGTCCCCCCACACACTCACCTCGCTTTGTTTTCACTTTGCTCAATCAATCTTTCTAAAAATAAAACTAAATAAAACTATCATTTTATTTAGTTTTGTAACAATTTGGTTCAATTAATAATTTTACTTTTAATGCTTAAATTTAAATTTCAGAATCCTCTTTTAAAAAAAAAATATTAAAAAAAAATGTTGCAATAGTCAAAAAAAAAAAAATCAAAAGTATTTATATGATTAAAAAATATTTTTTTTAAATAACATATTTCTTTATTGGATTATCTTTTCAAAACTAAATATTTTCTTTAATTAAGTAAAGAGATTAAAAAAAAAAAAGGGAGAGGGGATGCAGTGACAGTAAAATTACTCCCGAGCAACCTTGGTTTGATACTGCTAGTATAAATGATAGAGTTTAATAATATGATAAAATAATAACAATCAATAATATAGGAATAAAAAAGTCATAATCTCTTCTGCACGTATTTCAGCTTACGTTATCTATCTATCTATATATCTATAAAAGTGAACGTGGGGTCAAAGTTCAACAATTTGACCTTTGAGAACTCTACCAAACTCCTCCGACAATTTTGGGTCTAAACACTTGAAATTTTAAAAATAGGTCCCTTGGACATGGATCTAACTTAATAACTTGATTTGAGCCCAAAACAATAAATATTAAGGTGTCATAATAGGGATCAAAGTTTAAAAAATTTGTCCTCTGCGGTCTCTACTAAATTACTCAGACAATTTCTGGTCTAAACATTTGAAATTTTACATAAAGGGTATTCAGAGATAGAAAAAGCTTTTTAATCGGTTTGGGTCGAAAATTTTTAGTTACCAATATATAAATGTATGTATGTATGTTTGTATGTCTGCCTAAAACATTCGACAGAGGCAATGGACTTTTACAATATCAGTATCGTTTTGAAGTTCGACCTTTTAGACGACAAATATCGAAAAATTGGCTAAAAATATTAAAATCTTCACCTTAAACTGGGCACTTTTCTAAAGGTGGGGGTCGCTTCTTTTTGCCAATATTTGTGAAAGTCATCCTCTCTTTTCGATTGTCTAGCCTTAATTTAAACCTACGTCACTTCCGGTTTGGTGGTGGTCGTAATATTGCTATTATGACTACCGCCAAACCGGAAGTGACGTAGGTTTAAAGATGTCATTTCCACCCCCCGTTCTTTTCCTTTTCGCGGTACAGGTTCGAGCCTGCCTTCCTACTACCACTTTTTTTTTTTTTTGCTCAACATACACATCCAAACACATGGGCAGCGCTGGGCTGAAATGCTAGTATATCTATAAAAGTGAACGTGTCTGTGTGTCTGTGTACATTTCCCTACGCAATAACTCTGCCAATTTTCAGTCTACAGACTCAAAATTTGATATATAGGGTACTGAGATTTGGGAAAATCTTTGTGATCGGTTTTCGGCCAGAAATTTGGCTGTTAAGGGGACAAAGTTCGACGATTTGACCTTTGAGAACTCTACCAAACTCCTTCGACAATTTTGGGTCTAAACACTTGAAATTTTAGATATAGGTTCCTTGGACATGGATCTAACTTAATAACTTGATTTGAGTCCAAATCAATAATAAATGTTAAGGGGTCATAATAGGAGTCAAAGTTTAAATAAATTGACCTTTTTTTTTTTTTTGCTTAACATACACCTTCAAACACCCGGGCAACGCCGGGCTGAAATGCTTGTTAATAATAATAAAAAAAATCAATTTTATTTATACAAACTTAACCCTTTATCCTCGAGTGGTGACTCCTTTGGAAAAAAAAAGCTATTACTAGTCCTAACATTGCAAGCTATCAATCTCACTACAAAGGCCTAGGTTGGTTGTTTTGTTTTTCAGTATATCAATCCTTTTCAGATTATTTAATGCTGAATCCGGTAATTTTGAAACAGTTAATATACTTCAATTTCTTTATAGATTCAAATATTTCTTCATTATGTCTAATGTTTGCTTGTATTTTTACAGCATATGAATTTGGGGGGGGGGATGGGGGTACTTATTGTTGAAATAGTTAATATGCTTTAAGTTTTTTTTTTTCTTCAAATATTTATTCATCATGTTTGCTTTAGTTATTTTGGTTTTGCAGCATACCAACTCTTCTCAGATTATTTAATGTCGAATCCAGCCATTTTGATGAAATTATTTATGCTTCAAGTTCTTTATATTTTCAAATATTCATTCATGGTGTTTGGTTTAATTGTTTGATTTTGCACCACATCAAACCTTCTTGTCGAATTTGGTTATTTTTGCAAAAGTTTTCATGCTTCAAGCGCTTCATATCTTCAAACATTCATGGCGTTTGGTTTGGTTTAGTTTTACGTCATATCAACCCTTATTAGGTTATTTAATGTCGTATCCAGTCATTTTGGCAAAAGTTTTTATCCTGCAAGTTCTTTGTATCTTCAAATATTTATCCATGATGTTTGGCTTGGTCGTTTTGTAGAGGAAAGTTGTTGTTTTTGGCTTTGCAGAACATGATTGAGTTTTGCAAAGAGAAAGGAAGTAAATAATTACATCAATGTTTGATACATTTTAGGTCAGGAAATTGGTATCTTCAGGCAGCTGGATTTGGCAGCACCAAGTCTCACTACCAGAAACATGGTATACAGTAGTTGTTTTAAGTATGGAGGTGAGTGCTGGCTACCACCAAGTTCTCACTCTCCCACCTACAGTGTAATTACAGAGCTATGCAATGTTAGGTCAGATCAGACCTGGTATAGCAGCTCTGATACTTTATTGGTGAGGCTGAATATACCAAATCTTGAACTCCTAACGATCAGTCGGTTATGTTGGGTTAACTATGTTGGATTAAAAAATGTAGAGGCCTTGAGGTGGAAGTCCAGGAGAAAGTTGGACGACTCAAGGAAATTTGAATGTAAACCATGGAATCTGAACTGAATTAATCCTCAAAAATGTCAAGTTTTGAGACAGATTGCAGAAAACTCCAAACCCCTAAGTGGAAATAAGATGATGGGAAGAAGAAGAAGATGGATTATGATGATGATGATGATGATGATGATGATGATGATGATGATGATGACAACGACGACGATGGCGACGATGATGATGATGACGATGATGATTATGATGACGCCGCCGATGATGACGATGACGATGATGACGACAATGACGATGATGATGATGATGATGATGACGCCGCCGATGATGACGATGACGACGATGACGACAATGATGATGATGATGATGATGATGATGACGACGACGACGACGATGATGTTGAGGAGGATGATTTAAAGTTCTATTACATTTTGAAATAACTACTTTTATGCCTTTTTGACAACAATTTCGGAATTTTTTTATAGTCTGAATACTCAATGTGCCACTTTTCTATTATTTATAAATTTAATATTTTCTAAAAATAAACGCTTTAAAAAAAAAATGGTGGACTTTAAAAATAAAATGCTACACAAAAATTAAAGTATTAAAAAATTGGTGGGAAAATCTATGCCGGGACAGCTAGTCACATCTATAATAGAATCTATGATGCATTCTAAGTTTTGAAAGATTTACCTCAAAGTCTGTTATTAGCTAACCTCTGCATTTTCTTTAGGATGAAAAAAAAAGAAAGAAAGAAAGAAAGAAAGAAAGAAAAGAAGTGGTGTAACAATAGAAGAGAGATGTAAATATAAATTAGTGTGACACACTGGGTCACCGACAAAATTAATCTCACGCAGAGTGACAGTGCCAGATTTGTGTTATCGTGTTACAAACAGGTGCTTCTGTGATAAATGAGCATGAAGACTTTTTTTTTTTTTTTTCATTTTGTGAAACTTACCTAGCAGGTTTCTTAGTATTTGGTGCATATCACTGAAAAGTAAAAATAAAATACTTGTGGTGAACCCAGTTGTTGCGTTACTTATAGAAAAAAAAAACCCCGGATGTTGCAATAATGAATAAGGATTCAGTTTTATCGTTGTTATCAAAACAGAAGTTGTAATTAATTCCAACTGTGTTATGAAATTACTTCTGCATGAAGCATATGGTTAATATGATAATATGTCACTGGAAGGTCGACACGGTTGGGTTAGCGAGAGTGTGGGCGGGTAGAAATAGATGAATGTGTGAAAACATACACTGTCTCGGTCTAGTTTGGTTATGTTGCGATGCCCATTTCATAAGTAATATACCTGACCCATTTCCAGTTTCCGGTTGTCTGATTTAGCCGAAATTTTGCATGTGCAACGATTTATATCTCTAAAAGTTATATGGCAAATTACAGCTCTGAATTAATTATTGTTTCTGATTTACAAATGTTTGAACTGAATCAGGTATGAAATGGAGTTTACTGAGTGTCGCACAATGATCCGACTGTTGTTATTTGAAAGGACTCACGCAGCAGGAGAGTTTTGATGAAATGAAAGAAATGTATGCTAATTATGCCCCTACCATATGACCTTCTAAAACGCTAGCATCTCGAATTCAAACCTGAATGTGGAAACAGCTCCCAGACCTACTCACTTTCTTCTGTCATTGATGAGGCATTTGTCAGTCAAGTTGTGGCTGCCATTTTGGAGAACTAACACATGACTATTTGCGCCCAAGAGGTCGAAATTAGTGCAGGGTCTATAGATACCATCATTCCTGACCATTTGCTTTGCATAAGATGTCAATCAGATGGATTCCCAGGTTGCTGACATCTTTCCAGAAGCAAGAACGAATTGAGGACGAATTTAGAGATGTGCCAGTAAAATGAGTCAAAGTTTTTCAAAGGACTGATTAATCAGGATGAAACCTGGGTCTATCATTATGATTCAGAAACCAAAGCCTAGTCAGTGGAATGAAAGCACTTGGATTCACCACCTCCAATGAAGCTAATGTTGGAAAGGTCATGCTCACAGTCTTCTGAGATCAGGACAGAGTAGTGATGACAGATTTCTTAGCAAAGAGTACAACAATTATAGGAACCTATGATGCTTCACTTTTGAGGAAAAGATGACCTATCAAAATCAAGAGGCAGGGCAAGATTAACAAACGTATCCTCCTGCAAGACAACGTCCAATCCACAAAACACACGCCATCAAATCAAAACATAAGTGTGTGACTATGAAATCTTTCCTCATCCCACTACTGTTCTGACCTTTCACCCTCTAACTTTCACCTCTTCCCAGCCATGTAGTTATTTTGGAAAAGAAAAAGAAAAAAAGCGTTTACTTGATGATGCAGCCTTGATTTCTAAAGTCACATTGCGGTTGGAGGACCAATCTGGCATGTTCTACAAAAACGGTCTCCAGAGCTGCATTTAACGACAGGAGAAATATGTAACTCTAGATGGTTCCTGTGTGGAGAAAAATTAATAAATGTGCCAAGTTTCGTTGTCCTACTGTTGTAAAAAGTTAGCCAGGGCCATTACATATTGAACGCCTCTCCTACATCAACTTCTTTTGAGTTATTTAATGCTAAAATATAATAAATATTGTAAAAGATTCATTGTATACAAATAACTGAATACAAGTAGTTCTCTGGAAAATGTTAGAAAACCAAACAATGTTATATAATTTTTATTAAATGAATAAAATCATTCTTTTATTTTTGAGGCTGTTGGTGTGAGACACCTTTTCTTTCTCTTCTGCGGGTGATATTAACATCAAGTGGTCAGTTTCTCATGGAGAGAAAAAAGAAAATCACACATCTAATACCATCGATGGCCATTGCAAAGCTTGAAATTGACGTGTTTGCATGGTTTACATGAATTTTAAATTTAGAGCCTAGCCATATGTTTGAAAGGTTCATAAGATTAATTTGAAAATTTTAGAAAAACAAATAATGTATAATTTTTAATTAAAAGTATGAAATCTTTTAAATTTTTGTACTAGTGTATGAAAGGGATCCTAAATTTCTGGCCTCAGAAAATTTAGGTCATGTGGTATTAGCTGACCGGTATCAGATCAAATTGTTAAAGTTGGAGTTATCGAAGTTAATGGCCTTCTTCTATATATTTAGTTATGTCCCTTGACTGGAGTAGATATTCAATATGGCGTCCGGCTAACAGTAACACGTGTTTATCCTACGTCGTTGAAAGTACTAAGTGAACTAATATTGGTAGCAGAGCGTATTCTTTCGTGTGAGACATATCTGTTCAATTTACGTTGAAACACAATTGAAAGAAAGGTGCCGTCATTTACGAAACAGCCACCTATTTTGCAGAGTGAAGAAATGTACACCGAGTGGAAACAAGACATAACTATCTTCAGGTAAAAACAGGGCCCAGTAGTATTTTTTGTCACTGCCACAAAACATACGAGAATACGTTTGATACTTAGACATCACAGATATCGGCCAAACTGACGGATTAAAAATAATTACGGACAAGTTGGACGAGATATATTTAAGGGATGAAAACACATTGGCATACATGATTTTTAATTTTACTCTTACAAAAGACTAAACATAAACAACTATTTTTGGTGCATTATGAATTCTTGTACCAGAAATTATGTAAATACGGAATCCAGAAGGAGCCCAAGCATTTTTTGGGTACCCCCTCTTCGTCCGATGGTGGAATTGGCTCTTGGAAACCGGTTTAATGACACTGTATGTATGGACTTCAAAGAATTCAGGCATAATTAATGCTGGATTTTACACCCAATTAACGTATCCACTAGGTACTCTGCTGCCTGGCTGATTAAAACCAAGAAGAATGAAGAAATTATTCGCTACATATTTTTAATGTGGATAGTATATTTTGGAGTTCCCAAACGCTTAAGTAATAACGAGGGAGAATTAAATACAGAGAGATGAATGAAAAACTGAATATTGAAACTTGCACTATAGCCACTGAAAGTCCATTAAGTAATGGCACTGTAGAATGTCACAATCTAATATTAGCTGAAGCAATGGAAGATGCGAAATGTGAAACATTGGAAGATGAGAAATGTGAACCAGAAATAGCTTTGGTTTGAGCTGCTAGTGGTAAAAATTCTCTTCAGAATCATTCTGGACATAGCCCAAATGAGCTTGCTTTTAGATCCGACATGCATATGCCGTCAGGTTGGATAGACCAATTACTCCCATTAGACGCTTCAACAACCAGGGATATGGTTAGAATAAATTTAAATGATTTATATTCATCGAGAAAAATGTTTATGGAGGCTGAATCATGTGAGAAAATTTGAAGAGCGGTGTGATTTAATATAAGACATTATGGGGATGAAGGATTTGTGACAGGGGGGGGGGAGCATTTACTATAGAAGACAAAACTATGAAGGATGGCCCGGCCCTGCCAAAGTTTTGGGTAAAGAGGGTCAATGTGTATTGATTCAACATGGAGGAACATTCTACAGGATGTCACTTGATAAAGGTGAACAAGTACTTGGGAAGGCTGAGAAATAAAGAAAATACAATTCCCTTAAATGAGATGAATGAAGTCTTGGAAAAGGAAGTTGAAGATCAACATGATGAAAATTCCAATCATAACAGGGAGGATTGAAAAGACAATACTACAAGACCGAATAAAAGGAAAATAGTCAAATATAAAAGTATTGGGAGTAATGAGTGGAAAAAAAAAGGAAAGATTATGAGTTCACAACCAAAATCGACTGGAAATTATGGCCATTGATGGAATATAGAAGCAGCTGCAGAAAATGAATGCCCAGTGTTTATCAATTGGGATAAGGTTGAACAGTGGCGAAAACTTCCCCACGTAACAGAAGGAGATCATGAAAACCCGTTTTCCTCACAACTGAACAAGAACAAGAAAAAAGATGTGATTGGTGCAAAGGAGAAAAAAATAAAAAAAAACATGAAAACTCATGAAGTGTATGAATGTGTCCCTAACATAGGTAAAAAAAAAATGCATATCAACAAGATAGGTGATAACAGGTGATGAAGGCTCGTCTTCTAGCACGTGCCTATGAAGAAAATTCACATAACCTAAAACCAGACTGCCCAACATTCACTAGGAGTTGTCTCACAGACCATCATCAGTAATCGCTCACCAGACTGTCCAATATGCAGCAAGTAAGCTATGCATCTTGTAATGTTAACAACCTCCATTAAGAATTGGCAGGTGGTGACTCTTGATTTCACCTCAGAATTTTTGCAAGGCGATATGCTAGAGAGCTAAGTATTTTTCAAACCACCATCTGAGGCATGTTCAGAATCACAAGTATGGAAACTGAAAAGATGTGTTTATGGATTGAATGATGAACCCCGTTCATGATACAAGAGTTACTCAGGAATTAATTAAACTAAAAGGAATGGTAAGTACATATGACAATGCACTGTTTCTTTGGCATGATTTATCCGAGAACTTGGTGGCTGTTCTGGCAATGCATGTAGATGGCTGTATATTTTGAGCAAATGATTATTTTAAAAAATGTGATTTCAGAATTAAAGACAACATTCAAGGTTGGAATGCATGAAAATGGAACTTTCAAACCATTTTCAATGCACTTTTGCCAGCGATGAATGATGGCTGTGCACAAGCACCCAGAAAGCACTTTGACGTATAAGGGGTTTTCCAAAAGTAAAGCCTCCTATTGTTTGTTTGTTTTTACTCAAAAAACTGAAGAGCTATAAAGATGGAGGTGATGCCATTAAAACGAGTGGCCTTTTATGCTCCAATATTTATTTTTCTACATAGTGACCACCATTCTCAATGCATTTTTGCAAGGAATTCAATGGCGTATCTCTGCTTCTAATGCACATCCATGTATGGGGTTGCTTTCTTAGAATCTCACACCGTCAATATTTGCAACAGAGAGATGAAACTTTCAGGTTATGGATGTATATGTTCAGTCATCATAACAATGCAATTTGCAATCCTTTCTTTTCCATTCAGGTGGTGTAATAACTTGAAGCCATTGCATTCAGTATATCATGGCGGCATTGAAGATGTTATCAATCTGACTATTTAAAAAAAAATGACAATATGTGAAAACAAAACACTTCTGTAACCGTTTGGCATGTTAGGCATAAAAAAAAAGAGCTCTTCTAGAATGTTCGATGTAATTATCTATAAAAGCTAAGACAATAGAACAAATCACTAGATTTAAATAAGATTGTAACTGATGTGTCCACACTCCACGTCAAAACAATTCAAACATTTCCTGCTAACAGATGCAAGCAGTCTACCATAGCAAATTAAATACAGGGTGGAACGATAAATTTGTCACCCTAAAGAAAACAACACTACAGCTTTATTTTAAAACTTTTATTGAAAAAAATCAATTCAGGTCACTTGATTATGTAGTAGAGCTGACATATATTAAATGTATCAATCACTGCCTCGATATGGATCCAGAACTGGGAGCATGCCTTTTTCACAAACACTGGAGGGAGGTCGGCAAATATTTGGTGGATGATGGCGACCAAGTTCGCTTTGGTGTTGTGGGAGGTCATGTTGGTGATGTTCTGGACGTATGATCAAACAAAGTAGTCCAGCGAGTTCAGATCAGGGGCAGGAGGGGGGAGCAGTAAGAGAAGGCTACAAAGTAGTCGTAGCACTCCTTCTGAAGCCAAGCCTGGGTCTTTTTGAACTTTGGCCGGCGCCGAGTCCTGCTGCTACACCCAGATCACCACACTCTTCAGCACATCCAGGTACACTTTGGTGTTGACTTTTAAGCTGACTTTGAAGATGTGAAATAGCATGATGTGACCCTCACTTGAAACCATACCAAAGACCATAACCATGGCTGGAAACTTTGTTGAGCTGTGCCCTCAAGCGTTGAACCAGCCAGATTTTCATATTGAGGGTGCTGGCAATGGTCCTGTTGTCATAACTTGAATCGGTAGAGAGCACGAGTTGTACAGCGGCGCATCTCCGATCTCGCTTGTTTAACATTGTGTCACTTTCAGGCATGATAGAAGGCTCTTATCATGTTTGGAATTTGTACACAACTGGCCAACTAGTAGATGTTCTGCAACGAAATAAGAAAACCGGTTTTCACTAAACGGAAATGGAATCATGTCGTCTTTTCTAGGGCGACAATTTCATCGTTTCACTCAGTAAAGGTACATGAAGATGACAGCAGGGTACAAATGGCCGAAAATGTTGTGACCCTAACAATACCCAAAATAGAAATAACTGTTTGAAACATGCAAACGACGAAGACTTTGTTATTATTTCACGTTAATATTTCCGCTTTTCCAAGTTCACGTGTCATTGCATTATTGTCGTATCAAACATCTTTCTCTCAAAAGGGAGTGATATAATACAATCCTTTATTAGTATGCATTTTATATTAGTACTACATTACAGCGTGACGTAGGTAGGTGGGTTAGGTAGTGACAAGCGTGTTAATATTGAAATTAAGATAGGCATGTTTATTGCATGCTCACAGCTAATGACACATGCCACTCTAATTGAGTTTGACAAGCATGGTTACAAACATTCTCTCCAGTGAAGTTCTACGTGGGTGGGAATAGAAAGAAAATGAGCATGATTCTTTGATAGAGAAAAGAGTCAAAATTGCAAATTAATTATTAATCAGTTTTATTTACAAATTAAAATGTAAAACATGAATGATGAAAAAACATTTTACAAAAACATTCGTAATTATTAAATTCTCGTAACAGTTATAAGATCCACATTCCTAACTTACCATTAGTAATAAGTAGTGTTGGGCCGATTAATCGGAATCGGGAATCGAAAAAATCGGGAATCGAAAAAATCGGAAATTTTTGGGGTATCAGAATCGCTATAGAAAGTTGTGCCTATTTTCCGATGCCAACAACGATTCTTTTAATTGGCATTTTATTTGATTTTCTTTACAGAAGAATATTCTACCGCTGATAGTAATACTAAAATAGGGAATGTCTGTTGATTTTAACCTATTAGTAAAACTAAAATCGATAGATCATCCCTCACAAGTGTATTCGTACGTTTAAGAAAATATCTGCAAATATATATATTGAGCACTTTCAGTTGAATTAAAGTCGGTCAATTTAGCTCTTATGCATAGATCATCGTATAACGATTAGATCACTGTCTGACTGACGTAAATGAACATTTACAAAATGAAGATGTTTAAATTCAACGTTATTTCACGCGGTTAATGGTAGCCGGATGGATTAGGTCTTCGCTAATCGAGCCAGAGATGTCTCGTGTTGCGGGGTTCAGATCGTTCGACTGGTATTAATGGTGACACCCTGCACTGAAGATTCCCGAAAGGATGAAACACTAGTGTCTGTAGGTATTTAATTATTATAGTAAAAAAATAATTAATTATATATATATATATATATATATATATATATATATATATATATATATATATATATATATATATGGAAATGTATAAAAAAGAATACGAAAAGTATAAAAGCTCATAACTTTTCTTGATTCGTTTTCAATTGTTGACGTGTAGGAATACAAAATAATATTATGAAAAAAAATTTAAAAACTTTTTTTACCAGTACATAATTTTCGACCGACCCTTCAGTCTTCATTGATGTAAACATGTTTTTTTACGGTAAACATGAAACATAATAACTTTATAGTTAAATATGTAGAGATTTAGAAAGATTCGAAATCGGGAATTTAATACGGAATCAGTAATTGTATCGGAATCGGTAAAAATACCAGAATCGTCCCATCCCTAGTAATAAGATTGAAAAATCGAACCCCCCTCCCATCTTTCTGTATCTAGCCAAGGATAACTTTGTGATTGGCTTATCAAGCTCAATGTGGCTTAACTTCAGTGATCTAATGAGAACTATTGTGTCCATGTGATTATACCGTATATTACACTGATGATTACGTAAGCGTGAAATACTAGTGTCTTTAGGTATAACAATTATTGTTAATATTTATTTTTTAAAATATTATAGTTGTTGAGTCCTGTCTGAGGAATTAAGGAAAAAACAGTTAAATTTAGTGCGAACGCAACATTTTGATTTCCGATTGTAGAATGCTAAATGTTTACTATACATGCCTGCCAACATCACATTTATGGCTACTTAATTTCCCTCATTTTTGTTAATTACCGGTGGCTTGGCGGAAGGGTGAATTTGTGGATGGGTTTAAATCTCCTGACCAGCAATAATTATCATCTCCTACACTGATGATTGCATAATAAGCATGAAACACTATTGTCTGTAAGTATAAAAATAATTGTTCATATTTATTTAAAAAATATTGTAGATTAATACACACACACACACACACCCGCGCGCGCACACACACACACACACACACACACACACACACACACACACACACACACACACACATATATATAAGTTGCATAAAAAACACACTGGTGAGTCTTCAAAAAATGAAACATGTGTCTGTAGATGTTAATATTAATATTTATATTCGTCCACTAAAGGAAAGAAAAAGTCGGTTTCTATCTAAACTAGTATCCAAGATCTTTCATTAAACAGAATTGAATGCTCTACTAAAACTGATTAATGTAATTAAATGTGGTAAAGTTTCTCTCACATTATCGGCGGTAAGCAAGTTGAGACAACTAGGACAGCAATGACTGAGGGTCAAACTTGGAGCATTGAAGTTGAACAGTTGGTTGGATAAAGCCACACTAATGAGTCTTCATGACGAAACAGGTGCCTGTGAATGTGTATTTGGTAGTCTTGAGGTAAAAGTTTAGCAAATGGAGCAAAAAGGTGGCTTCGTGGTTGGGTTCAAATCTCATGACTAGTAGGAATTGAAAATTCCTACACTGATGATTGCATAAGCATGAAATTAGTATCTGTAGGTATAAAGAACAAACATTTATTTATTTACGGACTGTTATCCTCATCTTTTCTTTGTTGTTTCACAACATTTCAGCCAACTATTCCTCTGGCCTTCGTCGGGTGGTTAACCGCGATGGGATAGGAATGCTGAATCTTTACTGTATCCTCAGTAATTACTGACTTCCATAGTTGTTGTCATCTCACCACGTTTTGGCGAATAAATACTCTGGTTGGCTTTTGGTAGGATTGAAACATCTATCTTCAGACAATGCTCACTTGGAACCACAGAGATTCAACACCTCTATCTACTGCGCCACGGGCCCAGAAGGCTAGAGGAACAGTTGGCTGAAACCTCGTGAAATAACTATGAAGATGAGGATAACAGTCTGCAAATAAATAAATATGTAACTTATTCATCTCAAAGGATTTCAATAATAAAAAAATAAAACTGAGCTCCAATTTATGGTCTCCCCTCATCAAAATTCCACAAGAAACACCCGTCTAGCAGAAAACACTATCAATAATTTCACCCACTCTTTATCTGTGCCTAAACCTAAACGTAGATTCCATGAACAAAGCTTCTTTCTTAGAACTGAACGCCTATAGAATTGTCTTCCGTTTTCCTGCTTTCCAGCTGACTACAATATGGTTGTCTTCAAGTCTAACGTAAACAAGTTTTTGATCTGTTCCATATAAGTTAACAAATTTACCGAATTTCCATTACTAACGATTACTTTATTGTCCAATTGTCTACTGTACACTCTTGGCCTTGATAAGTGGTGATGCCTTTGTAAAAAAAAAAAAAAAAATATACACACACACACACACACACACTATTTAATAAGCTCATGAGATTTTGTCAAGATTACAAAATTCAGAAATTAAATCAGTAGTATCTTGACAGCCCGAGTTCAAACATCTTGCTTGGCATACCGACATTCACATCCTCACCCACCACTCGGCTATCACTCTTCAAAGAGAACTCACTTATCATGAGATCCTCTTTAACCTCTACACTTCACCAACCGAGGCGACTCTTCAACAAACACCAGTATTCTTTTCTTCCTCCCTTTTGATCCCACCTTATGTTGAACACTTCTGAGTGCTATTAAGCTTTTAACACTTACCTGCCACTATGGCACATTCATTGCACCCACATATTGCACCCATGCAAAAAATAATTTACAAATTTTTATCATCACAAGGAATGCACCCAGAACACTCTTCTTTTTCCTAGTTTATATATGAATTTTGTGTTTGAATGCACACACACACACACACACACACACACACACACACACACACACACACACACACACACACACACACACACTTTACATATTTAGATTAAGTTATTACATATTACACCCATGCAAAAAATAATTTACAATTTTTTATCATCACAAGGAATGCACCCTAGAACACTCTTCTTTTTCCTAGTTTATATATGAATTTTGTGTTTGAATGCCCCCCCACACACATACACATACATACACGCACACACACACACACACACACATAGAGAGAGAGGGAGAGAAATAAAAAGGAACAGACCGAGTTATTTCATCAACGTTTCGTCTTTATTTGGAGACTTTGTGTGGATTAAATAAAAACGAAACGTTGAACATATAATTCAGTTTGTTCTTTTTTATTTCTCTATTTCATCGGAATACTATTTCCATTATTCTCATCACACACGCACACACACACACACACACACACACACACACACACACATATATATGCACTTTTATTTGTTTTACATAAGCTTATGTCACTACACATTCATGAGTATGTTTTGGTCAGCCAGTTACTTTTGTATAATCAATTTCACCTGAAATGGTCTCTAGTTACTTGTAATTGGCTGACCGAAACATGCTCATAAATGTGTAGCGACATAACTGCATATGTAAAACAAGTGAAAAAGTATATATTGCTCTACTTCGGTATTGAGTACTCTTATATGAGCCTCATTTAAACTTCATTGGTTGTTTCACCTCTGGAAAATATTAACCTGGACTTTATATATATATATATATATATATATATATATATATATACAGTGCTCCGCAAAAGTTTACAATACACATTTGAAACTGTCAGCTTTTGTATTTCTAGCTTCCAAATAGTAATGACACTTTCTATAAACATAGAAAATGTATTGAAACTAAGATAGGAACAGTGATAAAAATTAAAAATAACAATTTACCACAACGCGAAGAGAAACCTCAATAATTAGCAACACAAAAGTTTACAACACGTATCAAATTCATTAGATTTCTCAATAATTTTATGACGGTTTATCATGGTAAAATGCTTAGAAGCTTCTAGAATGTTCGGGAATGTTCAGGAATGGTATATATTATTTAATTGGAATTTATTATTAAGATGAATATTATTTATTAATTTGATTTATTAGTCATCTCAATAATGAACTCCAATTAAATAATATATATACCATTCGGTACGGACCTGACAATGGAAGATCAGATAATAATAAAACATGAATTTATAAGACCCAAAAATTCAACCTTGATCGTTCTCCGGGACCCGTGGCCCAGTTGATAGAGACGTTGAATCTCTACGGTTCCAAGTGAGAATTGTCTGAAGATAGCGATTTCAATCCTATCCAAAGCCGGCCAGAGGCTTACTTGGCCAAAAACGTGGTGTGAGACGACAACAACTACCATCCATACCCCTTGAGCCCCTGGATTGGCATAGGCCATCTACAACTTTTTTGTAGATGTTTTTGTAGCGAGGAGTTATTTTTACAGGGTGAGGGTGCTGGCCCCACGCCCAACCTTCCCAGAAGGTACATACAGCGCCTAGTCTTCCCAAATGGTCACCCATCTGGTACTGCCCAGGCTCAATGTTGCTTAACTTCGGTGATCTGGCGAGAACCAGTGTGTCAACGTGATTGTGCCATACAACTACAGAAGGCAGTAATTGCAGTGGATGCAGTCAGGAGATTCAGAGTTCTTATCCGTCACGGTTATCACCTGATAAAGGCCAGAGGAATAGTTGGCCGAAACGTCGTGAAACAACTAAGAAAAGATGAGGATAATAGTCCGCAATAAATAAAATCAATAAATAATACTCATCTCAATAATGAATTCCAATTAAATAATATAAGTCATACTAATTCTTCCCCTATTTCACAACGTTTTAAAAATATAATTGTGCACATATCTTCAAATCTTACATCGAAACTCTTACCAAATGACAAGATCTTCAAAACCATTAAATATCATTACTGTTGGTTATATACTTACCTGTCCCCGACTTCGAGTCATGTGTAACTAGCAGGGCTATCCAGCATTGCCCAGAACAAAAGTAACTTAAATTCTATCCCTCTCACTTTCCCCCCCTCCCCTACCCTCTTTCTTCTTTACTCAGTTATTCCTCTCTCTGGACATACACACTCGAGTTTGCATAAGGGAAATAACTCTGAAAGGTATTCAAAGTTACCTCTCTTACTATTTTAAAGAGTTTGGGGGCATATTAGGGGTAGAACCTCCCATTTGAAAATTCAACTATTTCAGATTTGCATAGAATTTGATCCATAGTCATTAGTAGGGTTATGACAACATCCTATTCTTTTCATTGTTTTTACTCTCGAGTATATATCCAACACAGTTAATCAACCGAGAATCACATCACTTTATATAAAAGCATATAAGATATCAATGAATACACACTCGAGAGTAAAAACAATGAAAAGAATATGCTGTTGTCCTAGCCCTAGTCATTAGACACCAGTTAAGCAAGATTCCTGAATTTCAATTTCTACTTAAGCCCCTTTAATTTTGAAATATGTTTTAGAATCAAAATCATGTAATGGTGTTTTGTACCTGTGGAGGACTGCATATATATCTTGTGTATGTGGGGGTCTATATAATTATAACATTATGTGATTGCCTGTTTTGTGCATGCACATGACGTGCGTGTATACAGTCACGGGTGTGTGTGTGTGTGTGCGTCACATATATGGAGATCTTAAGACACATACTTTTTTCTCCTTCTTAAGCTAGCACCCTCTTGCGACGATTCATGCATGCTCCCAAAAACATGACTTGATATTATTTTTTTTTGAGAAAGTCTTTATTTTGTATTTTCCACATTCCATGGGAAGCCTCTGCATCGCTGAATCGATTCCAATCTCTTTTTTCCCCCGTTTTCTTATCTTAAATCAAGATTTTCTCGTTCTGACCGTCTTCTGATGATTGGACTAATTGAATATAAATGCATGTGCGTCCCTATCTATTTTAAGGTGTATTGCCGGACGGTAACACCCTGTTAACCAGTTCACACTCAAATCAAGGTTGCCATTCTTTCTGACTTATTCCATATAACTGTCAGGTTTCACAGCAGCATTTTCAAGGTAGGTGGCTGTAGGGATTACATGCTCGTAATGTATGGTATATAAGTCATTTCCAACTGTTCTTTCAAGTTGATGTTCCCAGGACTTGCTGCTACATTGGATGCTTAATTTAAAAAAAAAAAAATTTATGCTTATATGTACACCTAAAACATTAAGAACCCAAAACACTCACAAAGTTTATATTTTCTTTATCAGCGTTGCCCCGGATCTAGAATATCTGAAATGAAAAAAATTATTAATTCCTTGCAGTAGAAATCAAATTTCATTGTATTTTCATTAGTATGTTTCATTTGCGCATGCATACATTTCTTTGATATCGCTTATTTTCTTGAAGCATTTCTCATGCAGAAAGTTGTTGAGATGCTTGAAAAAGTGGTAGTCAGTAGGTGAGAGGTCTGGAGAGTATGGCGGATGAGGCACAGTTTCATAGCCCAATTCATTTAACTTCTGCAGGGTCGGTTTAGTCAGCATTGGACCTTTTCTGTTGACAATTGTTTTGAAACGATTGTAATTTAAACGATTAGATAGAGTGAAAAACGCTCATTAAAATGATATGTAAAATAAAGGTTTATAACGAAAACTTATTTGAAAATACATCATTTGAAATCAAAATTCAAAATTCTACATGAACTTTTTCTTAACCTAATACAGGGTGCCCCCCCCCAAAAAAAATGGGCCCCAACTCTAATTAGGCCCGTTTCTTAGTGTTTTGTCCGAATGAAATGAAACTTTGGTCATAACTAGTTTATTATATTCAAAACATCACATCAAAACCTTAGGATCTTTGGCCTTTATTCTCCGTTCTACAGCATATGTTCTAGATGGCCTCCATTTAGCTTTTTTTCTTTTTTTTGGGGTCACCCTGTATAAACATAAACACATGCATAACTTTATATAGAGATTAAAGATCTTGTAGATGATGACAATTTTAACTTGAACTAGATTCCGTCTGCTCAGACAAGTGACATTCCAATTCATCAGGAGATGTTTCTGGAAATCTTCATAGGAGGAACAAAATTTCCCAGTGTCGCTTACTTCCCAAAACTACACACTCTAGCTTTTCCAAAACTCTGGCAACAACCACATTTAATTACTAATTTTTCTCCTATGTCTTACCTAACGATAATCTAATTATCTACTTTAAGCTTATTTCCCCCCTCCCCTCATGACTATTGCTGGCCAACTATCCCAGACAAACAATCACATTTGGTAAACTATCTTTAGACTTACACAATTTGTTTCCTTGAGTTTGGATTCATTAAAATTCTGATGTTTAGCAAAATTTTTAACCATCTTGCCAACGACAGATTACAAAGTAAGGTGACAGCACATCTCCCATGAATTTTGAAAATATATTTTTATGCTCAGATTTGCTGCGGCATGGAACAAACTACTTCTGCATCAGTCATTGACTGCTGAAAAAAAAAAAAAGAAAAAAATTTCATGTTTCTTGAAATTTGTTGAAACTACACCTAATGCCCTTGTCCATGTGTAACATTGCATCCACGTTTACACACAGGACCCAACACGTTGTATGCAGTCTACATCGCAAGGAACATAAGACAAACAATAACTCGACTCTTTTTTTTTTTTTTAATCTTGTTCACCTCTAACAAAGCACATCACCACTTGGACATGAGGAGCTACTATAAAAATTAACAAGATGTTGGTTTACGTTATGTTTGAACTGCTGTACAGTCAGGGAAGCAGGGACCAGGAAGGAAATTCTAAAGTCTAGCTTCTCGAGGAAAGAAACTATTAGAGTTGAAATTTTTCTGGCATTTAGGGAGCTCAACATTTAAGGGTTGAGATTTCGTTGCTAAGCAGGTTTGTTAGGGATATGTACATCGAAGGGGCACAAGTGCAAGGAGTTCATCAGAGTACATTCCATTAAAATATTAGGGGTTGGAGCTTAGTTGACGAAGTGGGATCTATTAGATACCAAATCTTTTTTGGACCCTATCCAAGAGGAAGAGGCTAGTGGTAGATGCACCAGCCCAAATGTGACAACAATACTCCATGCATGGGCGAATGGTGGCCTTATAGAGGTACGGGATACTTTCAGGTATGAGTAGTCTTCTAGTTCAATAGAGGGAACCCACCTTCTTTGCAGCAGCTTCCATAATGTTCTCAATGTATTTGTTTCAGTTCATATTGCCCGTGAATGTTAGGCCGAGGAGTTTGAAGGAAGAATTTTCAGGTAGGGTGCTATTTGTCATGGATATGGTTGGAGAGGCGTCTTGTAATTGTTAAAGGAGAGCAGCTTAGTCTTACTAGCATTAAATGTTACCATCCATTTGCGGCCCCATTCCACTATGAGACCATAGTGGAATCAGCCAGCATAGGGAAATTTGGGAGGGAGTTATTTGTTGGTGGAGTTGGAGGTGAATCACCAGACAAGCAGTTCTGCCTTCTCAGTTGCCGTGCATGCGATCTTCAGACTGTTGGATAGTGGATGAATTACTGATTGTCCTTTATTCACTACACTATTATAGATTTTCCAGAAATTACGAGTTCCTATCTTTTGTGATTCTGTACATTCCCCGGTTATTTCAGCATGCTTTCTTTTGGCTGTCGTTATTTTTCTCTTATAATGATTTCTAGCATCTACGAATTTTTGCCAATTTGTATTTGGCTTATGATGTACGAACTGGCAGAATGCATACTCTCTAGTGAACCATGGGGATGAGTGGAGCTTGCTGTAATACTTCCATGTGGAAGAGAGAGAGAGAGAGAGAGAGAGAGAGAGAGAGAGAGAGAGAGAGAGAGAGAGAGAGGTATTCTGTCATGTTAAAGTAGTTAGAGGGGATTGAGGATTGTAAGTTTGTTTCACTTAATGCTAAGACATCCGGGAAGTTTACTAAGATGTAAGACTCTACATCATCTAGATTACTTCTAAGCCCGCAGGTATTTGTGAATGTAAGCCTCCCGGGAGGAGGAAAATTAGTTTTGCTTGGGTGGTTGTCTCGTTTAGGCTATTTAGATTGTCATTTTATTACGTTTTTTTTTTTTTTTTTATTTTAGGTTAGGGAGAGAGTGTTGAGCAAAGTGGGCCAGTTTTGACAGCAAGTATACACACACAATGGTGCATTAGCTGAGTCCTGCTAGAAAGTTGTGACCATGTGATAGCCTACCAGAGATAGCAACAAGGTCCTTTATTTTCGAAAGTCATCTCCTCTTTTCGATTGACTAGCCTTAATTTAAACCTTCGCCACTTCTGGTTTGGTGGTGGATGCAATGGCAAAGAGGTCACGTTTTTTTTCACATTTTTTTCCTCCTTCGCGGTATGGGTTCGAGCCTGCCTTCCTACTACCACTTTTTTATTACTCAACATACACCTCCAAACACCCGGGCAAAGCCGGGCACCCAGGCTAGTTTTAAATAAAAAATAAAAAAGGATTCATGTAATACTATGGCGACCTCAACCTCGCTCAAGAGCCAGGGCCCCAGAGACCATCAGAAGGTGATTTACTGGGATGGGAAAGGGTTGTTGAAAATAGAAAGAACCATGACTCGAGACAATGGGAAGAAATGATTTACAAAGAGAAAAGAATAGCGATTGGAAGTTAATATATTGAGTGGTCAGAGTTGTTTGCGTGCCCATAATTTTGCGTGGTCAAAGTTGTTTTTGTGCCCGGGATTTTGTGAGAATTAAAGCCAGTTTGCAAGCAGGGCAGATCATGGAAAAAGCAGATAAGATGAGCTGACGACTTTGAGGAACGACAGACAACATTTGGAAGTATTTTTTCTTTGATGGTATTGCACGCGCACACAGAGTACAACTCATTTATACACAACTAGCATTTCAGCCCGGCGTTGCTCGGGTGTTTGGATGTATATATTGAGAAAATAAAAAACAAAAAAAGTGGTAGTAGAAAAGCAGGCTCGAACCCATACCGCAAAGGAGGAAAAGAACATGTGCTGTTATGTTATGTGTTACGACCACCGCCAAACTGGAAGCGACATTTTTTAAAATTAAGGCTAGACAATCTAAAGGAGAGGATAACTTTAAAAAATATCGGCCAAAAAAATGACTCCCCCCCCCCTGTAGAAAAGTGCCTAGTTGAAGAAGAAGATATCAATGTTTTTAGCCAATTTTTCGATATTTGTCGTATGAAAGGTCGAACTTTAAAACGATACTGATCTTGGTAAAATCCGTCGCCTCTATTGAAAGTTTAAGGCAGACATGCAAACAGACATACATACATACATTTATATATTGGTAACTAAAAATTTTCGACCCAAACTGATGAAAAAGCTTGCCCTATCTCTGAATACCCTTTATGTAAAATTTCAAATATTTAGATCAGAAATTGTCTGAGTAATTTGGAAGAGACCGCAGAGGTCAACTTTTTTTAAACTTTGACCCCTATTATGACCCCTTAAAATTTATTGTTTTGGGCTAAAATCAAGTTATTAAGTTAGATCCATGCCCAATGAACCTATACCTAAAATTTCAAGTGCGTAGACCCAAAATTGTCGGTGGAGTTTGGTAGAGTTCTCAAAGGTCAAATCGTTGAACTTTGACCCCTTAATCGCCAAATTTCTGGCCAAAAACCAATCACATCGATTTTTCCAAATCTCAGTACCCTGTATATCAAATTTTGAGTCTGTAGACACACACAGAGACACTTTCACTTATATATATATATATATATATATATATATATATATGTATATATATATATATATATGTATATATATATATATGTATATATATATATATATATGTATATATATATGTATATATGTATATGTATATATATATATATGTATATATATATATATATGTATATATATATATATATGTATATATATATATGTATATATATATATGTATATATATATATGTATATATATATATATATATGTATATATATATGTATATATATATATATATATATGTATATATATATATATATGTATATATATATATATATGTATATATATATATGTATGTATATATATATATATATATATATATATATATATATATATATATATATATATATATATATATATAGATGTATCGGAGTTTGTGTTTCCTCTCATGAATCTGTGTTGTTTTGTGGTTTTGCATACTTGTAAACCAGTGTGCTCACTCTCGGTTAGAACGAAAGGAAGAAAAGACGAGGACAAACAAAAAACCATGGCACACATTGGGTGCATGTCAATAAAAGGGTATGGTCACATTCCCACCGTGAAATCATCATTAAAAAAGAAAAAAAATGCATTAAATAAATAAAGCTTATGAATAATGAAACAATGACGAAAATTAATCTTGAGAAGAAAAAACAAAAAAAGTTTTTCTATTTAACAGGCAAACATATTTAAATAAATAAATGTCTAATAATTCTTTGTAAACCTAAAGATTCATTTAAATTTCGGTTGAATATATTGGCCTTAGTTCCCTTCTGCAAATTCTTAAAAAGAAGAATTTTTTTTTTTTTTGTAGGATCGCTTTCAATTACAGACCATCAGTTTTTCCATTAATGTTAATTGCTACCTTGCTGAGAGAAGCCTCAGCTGTTTTAACGATTTCAGTTGGCGCAGGGAAACTCTTCTCGTTGCCTCCATGTAGGGGAAAAGAGAAGAAGAAAAAAAGCGAGAGATTAACTGAATAATAACCGCTACTACTACTACTACTACTACTATAGTTAACGACAAAACTATTACTCGTGTGATGACGATACCCGATTCCTACACCTTATCTATGAAGGCTGATATTGAGTAGCAAAAGAAGATATCTTAATTGGTTGTGTCTGTGTGTAAGATCAATCAGGAACAGATTGGAATTGGAAGTTTGGTTTTGTTTTGTTTTGTTTTTTTTGTTTTTTTGATGAAGCCGAAGAAATTGATGAGATCTTCTGATTAATAATGGAGAGCGCGCGCGCGCGAGAAAGAGAGAGAGAGAGAGAGAGAGAGGCGGGGTGATGAGGGTTGGAGATTAAAATACAGATGAATAAGATAGATTTACTGTGGATGCTGTGCACGTGTGTGTGTGTGTGAGGGAGGGGATGAGAGAAATGCAATTTTCATTTTTTTTTTATTCATAAGAAAAATCATTCACAAAAGAATGGAAAATTTTTATATCAAGAATTTTTGTCCCGCAAATGTCTCCTTTTTTTTTTTTTTTTTTTTTTTTTTTTTTTTTCTTTTTTGAATTTTCATTTTACAGTGTGATGATATATGGAAGTGAAACCTGGTCAGTGATGGTTGAGGACATGCGTTGCATGGAGAGAAATGGTACGAGAACGATACGATGGATGTGTAATGCGAGTCTTAAAGACAGGTTTATATCTGATAACCTCAGAAGAAAATTAAAACTAGACACTATAGGGAGGTGTGTGCAGACCAAGAGACTTCTTTGGTATGGTCACGCTGAAAGTTGTAGAGTAACAGAGGTAGTGAGCTCCATTCAGAAAGTAAGGCCAAGGAAAACATTTCAAGAAGTGATAAAAATGTACCTTACAGAAAGAGGGGTAAATAAAGACTTGGTCGGAGAGAGATTCGTTTGAAAGTCAATTTCTTAAAGCTATCTGATGCATACTAGTGTATATGATACCATACTCGTTTTGAGCCATAGTACTTTCAGATCCATCTGGATTCATCTTCAGGGGTCGTAATCGGGTAAAGAATGTGTATTCTTCTATATTTATTAGCCGGCATTGCCCTGTCGTAAAACACGCATAAATATTATCTTTTAATTAATACAGAAACTAAGACATGCACACAAATATTGTTTTTTTTTTCTAAACCGTTCACTCGAACTGAGATCAAAACCAAAACCTAAAGACAGTGAGTCAAGTACGATAATCATTAGACCAGCATGACACAATCTTTTAAAGTTTTTTTTCAAACTACTTATTCTTAACATAAGTAATCTGCAATGTGAACTATTCACGCGTGCGCATTTGTGAAACCGTTAGCAAACAGATAAAAATCCAATGATTCCCAGATGGTAATTTTTCAATTTTGACCCCTTAGCAGCTCTTTTTGCCGGATGAAAATGGATTAAAAAGTTTTTCACATGATTGAATATCCTATATACCAAATTTCAAGTTGGTAGATCAAAAATTCGTTGAGTAAATAGGTAGAGAAGTGTCCTCACACACACACACACATATTCTCACTTTTATAATAGACTAACGGAAGGGAAGAGGCACCCGGCTTTGCCTAGTCATAAAATACGCTTAAATACGATATTTTACTTTGTCCAGATTTCGTATATATTATTATAGAGTCATGATTTCAAAAGTTTAAAAAAAAAAAAGTATTTGGGTGCCATCAGCTAGAATCCAAACCGAAAGCAAAACTGTAGCATTCAAAGCTGGTGACGTTACCACTGTACCAACGTGACACGCATATGAAATGATTAAAAATAAACTAAGATGAATGTACAAAATATATAACGATTTTTCAATTTTGACCACTAAAAGCTATTTTAACTTGCTAAAAACCCATAAAAGAATGGTCCATAAAAAATCCAATCATTTGAGGCCTTAGCACCGCTCTGCAACTTTTGGTTTCGGAGGAGATAGAGTTTGAAAATGTGGAGACACACAGACAGACATTGTGAGTTTTGATAAATTAGATTTTACCAAGAATCTCTACAATTATATAAATGCAACTTTGTGTGTGTGAGTTCGTTCCTTATAGACTCTGAAATGGTTGAACAGATTTATTTTGATTTTGGTTAAGTTTTGTCTCAGAATATCCTCCGATAATTACTGATAATCAAAACCATTATTTTAGTTCATCTAACATCGGTAAAGCTAATTTTTCCATGTTATTGCTTAGCAGCAATGATAGAACAACGGGCTGTGAAAATTCTACTGAAATATATTTTTTACTTTATTTTTGAAATCACAACTTTACAATATAAAAGAAAAATCAATAGAAAATTGGCTCTATAATAATATATAGGAAATCTGCATAAATTAAAATATCATATTTAAGCATATTTTACGGCCGATTACGCCAGGTATCCCTGCTAGTTCTTCATAAGTTTTGGTTTCGATTATAGCTGACGGAACTCAAGTTTATATATATATATATATATATTTATAGTGATGAGTGTGTTGTACCAACGAGAGAAAAAAAATGTATATTTAAAAGAGTGTAGCCATCAACAATTATGGGGGTTTCTTTTAAAATATTTTTATAACGCGTTTCAAGCTTTGTTTCGCTCTCTTCAGATATTTTCGTAAAAAGTTGTTTTTTTGTCTGTTTTTTTTTTAAAATGAGAGTTTGAAATGTTATTTTTACATCTGCCGATACTAAATGTGTTTTTCAGAGTGATGTGGTCTGAGACATTCTGTCCCCAACAGTAAGTGTTGGTAGTGTCCAGTCAGAGTTAAGTTCAAAGAGGTGGCTTTTATGCTTTATGTTTGGGTGACTGAATGCATGTATGCATATGTGCTTGGATTAGGAAAGAAAGAAAACTTCAACCAATATATATGTAAAGTATGGGTGTATGAATATGTATATGTGTGCGTAATTTTGGGTGCGTGTGTCCATATATATAATGGTGGATGGATGTATACGCATCTGTATATGTGATGGTGTATATGTATATATGTATGCATATATATGGGTGGGTAAATGCATTCATGTGTGTATGTGTGTATATGGATGCATGCGTATGTGTGAGCCCCTGCATATGTCTCTATATATATGCATGTGTGTGTATGTATGTGTGTGTGCCTGTATACGTATGCAGATGTATGTGAGTATGTATGTGCATACATGTATGTGTATATATATGTGTGTGTGTGCATGTATATGTATGTGTGTGATTGCGTGTGTGTGTATATATATCATCTATCTATTCTCTATCTTACTTGTGTGTGTGTGTGTGTGTGTGTGTGTGTGTGTGTGTGTGTGTGTGTGTGTGTGTGTGTGCGTGTACTTATGTTTGAATGATTAAGTACATGTATGCATGCGTGTTTTGATTGGGAAAGACAAAAAAAAAATATTTAACCAATATGTATGTGATATATTAGTGGGTGGATGTGTGTGAGTACGTGTGTGAGTGTGTAGGTGGGAATGTATATATGTATGCTCCTACATATATTTCTGTGTATATGCGTGTGTATATGTGTATATACCTGCGTGCGTGCGTGCGTGCGTGCGTGCGTATGCGTGTGTATATGTATATGTACATGTATGTATATGTATGTGTGTGTGATTGTGTGTGAGTGTGTGCTATACATGGGAAAAGAAAGTCATAAGAAAACCATAAAAACCTTTACCAAATGAACTTAACTCTGACTGGACATTACCAACACTTACTGTTGGGGACAGAATGTCTGAGACCACATCACTCTGAAAAACACATTCAGTATCAGCAGATGTAAAAATAACATTTCAAACTCTCATTTAAAAAAAACAACAAAAAAAATAACTTTTTACGAAAATATCTGAAGAGAGTGAAACAAAGCTTGAAACACGTTATAAAAATATTTTAAAATAAAGAAATGATAAAAGACTGAAAAACCCACAATTGTTGATGGCTACACTCTTTTAAATTAAATATATATATATATATATATATATATATATATATATATATATATATATATATATATATATATATATATAATTCAGGTTTGAGATGTTCAAAAGTCGGGACTAATGAATACAACGAGGTTGTTAGATAGTGCTCAATAACAAGAGCAAAATATTTTTAATCATTTACATATAGTGGCTACAAACAATCATCTGTTTCAGTCAATGAGACTTCGTCAGGCGACCCTGAACCCATCAATGCAACAATAAAAAGGGGGGAAAAGGAAAACAGAGCTCTTAAAAAAAACTATAACAGTTGCAAGCTCTCTAAAAAAGAAAGATAATATATATATATATATATATATATATATATATATATATATATATATATATATATATATATATATATATATATATTAGCAAAAGTACCAGTCGTTGACTGGGTTCAAAAACAGCCTACAGAAAATGGACACTGATTTATGAAAGTATGATAGGTTATGAAAAGGAAGGGTTGTAAAGAGATAGCTTCGAATTTGGGGGTATCAAAACCAAAGCAAAATATGATGAAAGTAAAAATAAAATAGATAACCCCATAATTTATTATACCATACCTGTTCATACTGAAACACTTATCACAATATTCTGTGGATCTATATTAAAAAACCTTGTTAAACTTTGTGACATATTTCCATTCTATGAGGTCAGGCGCGAACGAACATTCCATAATTTTATTATACAATATTTCTTCAAACTGAAACATAATTATCATAGTATACTTACGCAGATAGATATGAAAAGTCTTTATTAAAGTTTGTGCCTATTTCCATTCCATGGAGGCCAGGCGCGAACACAGACCCAACAATTTTATTATACCATCCCTATTTCAGTTAAACATACTTATCAAAGTATTCTTATGTACATCTTTATCAAAAACACTTGTAAACGTTTTTTTTTTATAATCAATTTTAAATTATTTATTTCCATACTTTGTGGACCAGGCGCGAACACAGACTCCACAATTTTAATGAACCACCGTTCTGCCAGATCAAACATACCCATTCCTGTGTCTCGATACATCTTCTATCATTATATGTAATCAGTTTTTAAAAATAGTCAACCATATAGGAGCCTATTCGTAACCACACACACACACACACACACACACACACACACACACACACACACACACACACACACACACACACACATTCAGCGTTATATTATAGCTATATATATTTTCTCCTTGCATAAAATTAAGTTATCTATAGACATGACATGTTTCAAAGTTTCACTTCTCGTAAGTAGAGCTAAACTTATAAAAAATAAAAATAAACACGCTTTTATATATATATATATATATATATATATATATATATATATATATATATATATATATATATATATATATATATATTTTCTTCATAAGTTTTGGTTTCAATTCAAGCTGATGCATCCATGTCATATGGATATATTTTTTATATTTTTGAAATCACAACTTTATAATATATAAGAATCGATAGAAAATTTACCTAATAATAATATATATGAAATCTGCATAAAATTAAAATATCATATTTAAGCGTATTTTACGACTGGGTTATGCTGGGCGTCCCTGCTATCTTAGCTAAATACTATTGCAGTTCTAACAAAAGAGCTACAATAATATCAGGACATCTACATTTACACTGAACATCCACAGAATGCCAACATCAATATATTACGTATGAAAAGTACGCTGTAGAATTTTCACAGGTCCCGCTAGTTGAAGTTTATTTTGTTACTTACTATAACATGTTCTTTATCTTATAATTACACTCCTGAAGATGGATCATGGATCTGAAGGTGCTTAGAATCAAAACGAGTATGGTAGATACATCAGCCAACTTCAGCTTGAAATCTGCAAACTAATAAGAAACTTCAAATGGATCAAATCAAAAATATGCAGACATAAACTATCCATGATACTTAACAGAATATATATATATATATAGTCATCCACATACAGTACGGTTTCGCTGTTTCACGGCTCATCAGTGCAGCTAGACAAGCAACTACCTCAAGCCAGGATCGAAACTCGAATGCCCAAACAACCGTTGGAGCTTCTAACGTTTCCGCTATACGGTTGCTGCTATGCGAGCAGTGAATTAATATTTTTGACATTGTCCAAATACCTAAGCTCAATTTGTTTACACAAAGAGCATTGCTTCATACACTAATGGTAATTTGTATATCACTTCCCATCCTAAGATAGGGAGCATTATATATATATATATATATATATATATATATATATATATATATATATATATATATATATTATGAAAATATACTTATGGCAGTTAAGCTAGACATTTTATCTTCATAGGGAATAGTCAGGCTATATATCGCTATATACCAGAAAAACATTGTATTCCACATAGTAACCTGAAAAAAAAACTATCTTAGGGCCACTGTATCTCCCGGTGTTCTACTGTGTGTGTGTGTGTGTGTGTGTGTGTGTGTATATATATATATATATATATATATATATATATATATATATATATATATATATATATATATATATATATATTAAAAAATGTATCCATTTTAAATGAGGAAATTGATGAATCGCACAGGTAAGAAATTCATTTTTATACTATGAAAAGGTTAGTAATTGCAATTAAGAATAGGAAATTGGATATAAAATTTTTTGTAACATGTCTTCTTCCTAAGATTAAGGGTGGTGGTGTTTGATCAACACTGCTGGGGAGCCATGAAGTAATATACTGTTTTGTTTTTAAATCCCCGAAACAGTGTTTCATGGTAAACAACTGATGATCCCTTGAAAAATAAAAAAATTGGTATTATAGTAAATTCGAGAGAGTTGATGCAGTGATTGCAGGTGATTAAATGACTTACTGACTAAGTGTTGTTTTTTTAACGAATGATAAAAAGTAATTTTTTGTGTAGTTTCAAATGTTAAAAAACTTTAAAGACTATATATATATATATATATATATATTTAAATATTCTTTTTGGGGTACATAATTTTACAATGGCCGAATAAAGACCAATTAACATGATGGATTTTAAAAAATAAAAAATAAAAAAAGCTAGTTAAACAGGTTTCGTTCCTTACTCAACAGAGCTAAATCGAGGAAAAATTACAATTAAAAAATATTGTCATAAACTAATTATAGCTGAAAGTGGTTTAATTTGATAACTTTCAAATCTGTCTGTTGAGTTAGTTCAAACGGTAGCAAGTATGACTGAAACACTAAATGAGGGAACGCATCTGGAGCACAATGTTTGGTTTCGATTCTTGCTGGTGGCACCCAAGTCACTTTTTTTTTTTAACTCTTGAAATCAGTAATAATATTTATATATATTTCAATAGAGAATTGGTTCTCTTATAATAAATATGAACGAAATCTGCATGAATTAAAATATATTAAGTGTATTTTACGACTGTCAAGGTTGGGCGCCTTCCTGCTCGTATTTAATAAAGGTGCGGGGAAAGGAGTTACCTTAAATTTCATAGGAAAAAAAATGGAAATGATTTCAAGAAATTTTGAGGAAATTTATTGTTACTCATCAGCAGTTTTAGATCTTTTCAACTTCTGGTTTAATAATAGCAACGGATTTCCTCAGGAGTTTTTGAATTCCAAGTCTCATATAATAGGCCGACCGTAGATGGATTGGCAGTTGTGGCCATTGCAATATACAGAATTAGAAATCGGAACTCATTGTTTTAGATTAGAAGTTATTAGCACAGGTAGGTTGTTTGTTTGGAAAAAAAAAAAAAAAAGCCATAAAATTAGTGAGATGGATCGAACAGACAGGGATCTGTGATATGGCGTGACACAGAATCATTTGTGGAGCAAGACTTTGGGGAGTCTGTTTCGGAGAGACAGAGAGAATGGATCGGCAGACATCTTGTGGAGGCGACGAGATAAAAATAAATGGTGGTGTTATATTACAAAAATGAACGTATGGAAGCAAGGAGGACAAACAAAGAAGTTTAGTTCAAACTTTTATTCAGGGTCAATGCAATTATAGCAGGTGCTGTTGGTATAGTCAGGATGTGCCAGTGATGGCGGAGGCAGTGACGGGAACGTCGATCAGCTGGTTGGAGTAAAGATAGCAATTGGTTGGCAGGCTCTTATGAGTCGGTGGCGAAAAGGGAACAGTCTGGACAGCTGCTGCAGGTGTTGTCTGAGATGAGGTCAACGATGACTGGCTGCTGCTGAAGCTGTGGCTTGGGCTGCTGCTGGGATGGCAGCGTTGACGGACAACCTCACTGTTCCACGATCTAGCTTATTCTGATCTAGCTTATTCTGATCTAGCTTATTCTGCCTGATTGTTAAAAACCAGCTGTATTTATACTTGGAAGTTGAAGGCATGATGGCTTCGGGCATTGATACATCGTTTTCGTTTTAGAGTTGTATTAGTTTCTACGTCTTAACGTACAGCAGGAAGTCATCTGTTTGGGGAACGTGTTCACTTGTCCATATCAGATTTATGCTGATAAACTTGTGGATGTATTCGAGTAAGAATTATGTTCTCATAGTGTTGCATGGGTTAATTATTTGTGTCGATATATGTGCAGGAGGGTCGTCAGCTGTGATTATCATATTTCAAACTTGATTCTTTTTCCGTTGAATGGTTTCCTCTAGTGGTTTTCTTGCTTGGATGACTTGCGAATTACGCTGTTGATGTAGACACAGAAAAAACAGGCTTTGACACTCTTGTGTGCTTTTGGTACGTCTGTTTAGTTTGTGTCGACGAACAGGGTTCGTCTCAGCGCCACCATTGTTGTCACTATCTCTGCTCCTGCTGATTTCGTGTTTTGTTTATGTAAATCTGGAGGGATATGTGATATAACAGTGGCTAAAACTATAGCAAAATAGAGTCCTCTCACCCCGACTCTCCTAAGGATGAGAAACGATGATGTGACTTCGACCATGGAAAACCATGGTGACTGAATAAAATCCATTTGTCCGGAAAGATATGAGATTTGCATTTGTTGCTAAAGAAAATGCTTTTATTCCAGATGTGATGAACAGCGGGCCACAAACCACTTGGGGACACAACTGAGGAGCATGAAAGCAGGATATAAAAGATACGTTTGGTTTCATTTTTATAACCCCCCCCCCCCAAACAATGCAACACAAACTTCGTTTTTTTTTTTAATTTTTAATTTTTTTTTTTTTTTTACTATGAAATTCAGACTTGGCTCATTTATATATAGAACTATGACAACAGCATATTCTTTTCATTGTTTTGACTTTCGGGTATACAGGGTGACCCCCAAAAAAAACTTGATATCTCGATTATTTATTCACCGATTGCCCTTATTTTACAGGACATAGCAGAATCAACGACCATGAGTACAGCAAGACCCCAGTGGAAGCTGGGACAAAGAATACACTGTGTTAAATTTTGTTCAGACAAAACACTAAGAAACGAGTTGGAGCCCGTTTTTTTTTGGGGGGGGGGGGTCACCCTGTATATCCGACACAGACACAGTTAATCAACCAAGAACCACATCACTATATAAAAGCATATAAGATATCAAGATACACACTCGAGAGTTAAAGCAATGAAAAGAATATGCTGTTGTACTAGCTCTATTTATATCTAGTAAATGATCTTTATTGATGACCATCCCTGATAATGGATCCTGGAAGCTCGGAAAGTACTTATACTCCTCAAAATTTGCTGAAGCTACATCCAATGCTCTTCCTCACGTACGTGCATTGTTTTTGTTTTTTTTGGGGAATTATAAAGCACCCGAGTATATCATTGATGTTAAGGAATATACAACACTGGAATGTCCATGTTCACCAGTGTCCATTATTTTCCAGGGACGGCAGTGACCACCAACAACAACCAGTTTAATTTGTTTTCGAGGGTGGTCCTTCAACGATTCTGTTCTGGATCCATCATGCTTCCACCGGACAACACTGGTTGACGGGTTCTGCTAGTTAAAAAATATGAGTTACTTCTCTTGTCGATTTTTATTTTATTTTTTTTTTGATGAGGTAAGAATGTTGCATAATATATATTGAGCTAGAATATATAGATAAGTTATTTTAAAAATAGATCGTAACAAACATGTTATATTGTCAATAACATGGTACAATAATAACAAGTGAAAATTGGATAATCAGAACAGTTTGATAGCTGAATCCTATTTGAAAAATCTGGGAATTTTATAGATATAGTAGTAGATAATCCCTTTTCAACTTTTATTATATATATATATATATATATATATATACACACAAAAAAAACGCACATACATACACTTCATACTTACGGTTTCATTAAATACTTTACAAGCAAAACATTTCGCATTTTGCTAACTCCTCTCCTCTGATGATAAAGAAAGTATTTCTTTCGAAACTCTGCAGATTAAGGACAATCCATTCATTTCATTTGTGTTTCCTATATATATTAGTGATGAGGTGATTCCCATATTTTTCCCAATTCCAATACAATTATCGACTCCGATTATTTATAAATCTCTAAATATTTAACTATATAATGGTTATTTTGTCCCGATTACCATAAAAACATATTGAATGTGCATATATTTTCTCCAATGTAGAAACACACTTGTGTGGTGGGTGTTATATGTTGGGTCTGATATTTTGTTAATGATATTTTCTTGTAACATCTGCATTAAAACGTATAAATCGTATGTATTGTTGTCTAGCCAGGGGGATATGATATTGACGTGTAAACTGAGTTATGTTGTATCAGAGAGTTATCACACGGGTATATTTTACAGTTCATATATAAGAAGAATAATATATGCTTCATAACTTCTTTCTTCAAGAATTCTTTTATCTTCATGCTGAGCTATGTGAACCATAAAATGAGCAGCACCATCCAATTGAGACATCTAATGTCTTGATTAAACTGTACGTGCCATTTTATTTAACTTCGTATCTCCATTTATTTTTCAAGATAATCACAATACAAATCAGTAAGCATGAATTTACTGTTTGATATAACCAGGATGGTAAAAGTCTTAATATTTCGAGATAAAATCTCTTTTTCAAAAGAAAAAGGGACCAAAGAATAAATATTTATAATTTTATCATGAGTAACAGCAATGAAAAAGATTTAAACAGAATATAAAACAAAAGAATCGTCTTTGGCATCAGAAAACAGGCACAAAAAATTTCTGCTATCTGTGCTCCAAAAAGTTCCGATTTTTATAATTCCCGATTCTAATAAATCATCCCAACCCTATTAATATATATATCATCATCATATCATATGAATCTGAAGATACTGTTATTGACATTAGTTTCCCTAATATTTTCTTGTTTATTTTTTATTTGAAAATATAGGAATACGAAATGTCTTTTAAAAAGAACTTAATAAAAATCAAGTGTTTTTTTTTTTAATGCCTTTTGAAAAAGAAACAATTTTCGACTACTACCTCCGACTTTCACTGTAATTAGGCTTGTGTGTGTGTGTGTGTGTGTGTGTGTGTGTGTGTGTGTGTGTGCGAAGGAAAAAGAATATAACCAATGAGATACAGAAATGCTTATACATGGGTAATGCGTGTCCTTCTGCATATTTTTTATATTTACTTAAACTCTGATATAAATGTATATGCAAGGAGAGTAAAAAGCGATGTTTCTGACAAAGAGGGAAGAATTGCTGTTTCATGGGTTAAAATCTATTCCATCTAATACTTTTGTTGGCAAGTTTTTGACCTTGAAATACTATTTCTTAGCTCCTTACATAAAGTGGCTTCATGTCTTGTCTTGAGCGATTTCCACTCACACAAAAAGCTATATACAATAGAAGATAGATAATCCTATTTCGAATATATATATATATATATATATATATATATATATATATATATATATATACACATATATATATGTATATATATGTATATATATATATGCATATATATATATGTATATATATATGTATGTATATATATGTATATATATGTATATATATATGCATATATATATGTGTATATATATGTATATATATATGTATATATATATGCATATGTATATATATATATATATATGTATATATATATATATACATATATATATGTATACTATAATAGCGAAATTCGGAAAATGAAAAAAAATCAATTAAAAAACAATGGTATTTACTGACTTTTTGGGTCAATTAAGAAAAAAAAGTAATGATATGTACCTGATTGGCATGTCACAATTACTTAAATATTACTGCATCATTAAAACAACACACAAGTTTTTGATATTTATTGTAAATAAAACCTTGCCATATTTCTTTGAAAACATGTGACATAACAAGAGAAGTAACTCAGTTAGCACAATTTATTTAAATAATTGGCAGTAGTTACACTTATTTGTCTCCTCTTGGGTTTTTTTTTTAGTCAAACGTTATTTTCATTAATTTTCGTTTAAAAAAAGGTTTTCTTTAATAATATTTTTTTTTTACCTTATCGTTTATCGTAATTTTTGGATATATTCATTACTGTAACATAACAATTACGTAGAGACCATTGGTTTGCCTTGAAATTTGATATAAAAAATTTCGAATTCCGTTATTATAGCACCAAAATTTGTGCTTCATATTCAGAGATCTCATTTCGAAAATCTAAATTATCTCCCCTTCTATTCTTATTCTCCCTAGTGTGATTAAGTGTAGAGATTTTCATCTTATGAAGTATAATTCTAAAAAGTACTTTCCTTTCATTTCTGTTTACTAAACGAAATATTGTCTTTCTGTTTTATTTATAGACAATATGGATCAATTCATTTTTTTTTTTTGAATGAGTGTTGCCTACCATCAGTTTTAAGTTAGTAGATATAGAACAGCTCAAGTTGCAGGTTCAGTTCAAAGAGGAAGGTCAAGGAAAAGATGGGAGGAAGTGAGCCTGAAAGAAAGGGAGATAAATAAAGATTTGACCAGATGTAGTCTCGTTTGGAAGTCAGTTTCTTTAAAGTGCGGGAGCTTTTTCTAGTCTCACACAAAAACACGCGTTCACATTTCAAGCTATATTACTTGTCATATACATACGCGCACACAAACATACATACCCACGTCCACACGCGTACATATATTTACGTTCGCATACATACACTCACATTCACGTGTATATACACACACGCTAACGTACACACATGTACTCACACACGCGCACATGTATGCACACAAGGACAACGTCACTTCCCCTTTCAAAGGAAATCCACACATGCGCAAAAGACCACCAGAAACAAGTATAAAAGCAAGAGACAAGCTGTTTCCAGCCTTTTTAGACCAGCTTCCGAGCTGGTCGGTCTACGGACCGACAGCGTGCCTTTTCAGCAGGTGCGCGCACGCACGTACCTCACGCCACTTGCTACTATATGGGACAAAGAGCTAACAGACCGTATGTACACTTTATACACTTTCTCTCTCCATGAACTGGATTGACTTCCTCACTCTATCTCCCCTTCGGCTTTGGTCCATCAACACAGACATGTGCGTGACTCTATTGAGCTTAACCCTCTCTTTCTACAGGCCGACTTGCCACTTCCCGTTTTTCTATTGCATTCTCCTTTCCTTCCAAGCGTGTAGTCGTCAACGGCCGAATGAACACGTGTACACCCAAGACTTTCATTTCTCAACAGAAAATAAACGGCAGGTTTATTTTATTCCAGCATCTGAGTTCTTTGTTTCCTTCATTCAATTCGTTTCATTATTTTTTCTTGTGGCGAGTTAGGGTATTTATATCCTGGTCCGCAACAAAAGTCGTCCAACACATGTTAACATGTAAAACAAAATATCATGAGTCAGTAAAAAAAAAAAAAAATTTTGTTTAAAATCATTCAAGAATTTGAGAAATTTTAAAAGGAAATAATTACTCGTTCAAGAGGAGGATAATGCTATTGAGAGAGAGAGAGAGAGAGAGAGAGAGAGAGAGAGAGAGAGAGAGAGAGAGAGAATTTTTATTCATATTATCATCAACTAAAATCAAGTTTGTCCGGAAATGAAGTTGGGAGGGAGGTGAAGAATCTGAAAAAAAAGAAAAAAAAAAAGAAAGAAAGAAAAAGAAAAAAAAAACTCCCTTTGCAGAAAAAAAAAAAACAGGAAACAAAAAAGGAAGGAGAACCAGCTGTAAAAAGAGAAAATAAAAAGCAAAATTTTAAGAACCTTTCATATCGAAGTTTCTACATTTGCTTTGCACTTTGTCTTCCACATTTCACTTTGATTAAAAAAAAAAAAAAAAAAAAAAAAAAAACAGACCTCCCACTATGATGGAAACAAATGTATGACATAAACTAACAGAATGACCCGACGTTGCCCGGGATTGGATGACGATCAACAAATGTTTCACACTCATATTTTTATTGCCATCGAAATCAGTGAAATTACACATTTTTCTATCAAATCGATTGATCTCCTGCTCTAATTGGGGACCCATCATGGTGCGCCTGAAAGAAAGCTTCAGATGCCTCTCTGCAGTGACTTTGTTCACAATACATTGTAGTCTACATTGCACTGTAGAGAACCTACTGTTGATTTCATAAAATTAGTTTTTATATATAATGGCTTGAATTAAAGTTTGAAATGCAAAAGTCAAATATCATGCTTTAATTGCGTTCTAAACATTTCAAATGCACCCCTGTCATATCAAAGAACTTATTGTTGATTTTATTTGTCTGACCTTTCGGCTTGTGTGGAAATCAAAACTTCTCAAATGCACTTGTGATGTTAGGCTGGATAAAGTGTTAACTTTGGTCAAAATTGCCTGTTCCTTTCATTGGATTTCGATTATACTTATCAAAGACATTCCGATACAAAACCTACCTAAGAACATTGCCAGGCATATAAAGTACCTTTACGTGAAATTTCATAAAAATTGGCCCAGCCGTTTTTGAGTTTATAGGGAACGAACTCACACACACAAAGTTCCTTTTATATAATAGTAGACATAATGAAAAAAAAAAAAATTTTTTTTTTCAGGTGAAATAGGCTTTTATTCATTTCGTATGAGGTTTCAGTAAAATGTATACTTTTTCAGATATGCGAACGTCTATGCATGATGATTTAACTCTGAGAAAACACATTACAAATTGGAATTTTGCTTAGGAGCAAAGGGTAGTATCTGTTCTGATACTACACTTCATCTATTTTGTCCTCAGTTAGTGAAGAAGAAATCTTTCTAGACGGAGACAATTTTTTAATTTTGTTCCAATCCAGAGTTCCCCTTTTGGAGTAGCTGGATTTTCCCCACATCAAAAACCGACCTTGTGCCTAACTGCTCTTGTGAGAAGGCAAGTAAATAGAAACACATAAGTTGTTTGTAGGCCCGACTGTGACATCGATGCTGTCATTCAATTTTGAAATACTTTATACCCCTTTTAGCAGAACTGAAGGAGCTTGCATCCTACCTGTAAATGATTTTCTTTCCAATTTTTAAAAATTTATTCCAAAGATTATCATTGATTACAGAGTCAACTTTCAGTTTACTGAAAAAAATTTGCAAAAAAAAAAAAAAAAATCTTTTTATGACTTAACATCGGGGTCACTTTTTAATTATAACGTTCTACTAAATTGATACCTCACCTTTAAGATGTCACGTGAATATAGATCTGACCCAAGTCAGATAAATTAATAAGTACTAATAAATACTCAGAAAGTAATATTGTGCTACATAGTTCAATACAAATAATAAAATAACCAGGTAAGAGACAATCTTTAATTTACTTCTTCAGTCCAGTACCTCTTGGCAGTTCGTCCCCCACCCCCACCGTTCTTTCAAATATTCCATTTATTTAAGCAATATTTTGCTCACTTCTTTCTTTGGTGAAGAACTGCTGCACATTGAAATTACTATGAGTTCCTTTCTCACAGCATTACAACAATAATCATATATTATTATACCTATTTACTATGCCTCCCCACGGGACAGAGTTAGACACCAGGGTCGTTTTTTAACGTGGAGAAAAGGTACAAAAATAAAAATTGTCTCAGTCGTGAAGGACCTCTCCTCCACCGAAAGAGAACAAGAAATAGAAGTGCAGCATCCGAAGAACAGATACCACACTTTGATCTTGTCCTGAAGGCCAAGGACTATTATAATGACATTCGAGAACGAGGCTAAATAAAAGGGAGGTCACTCTCGTATCCTTGTTCAGGTTTGTTAGGTTAGCCTTTTTAAAGCCAAATTTTCACGAATTTAGCCTTTTTTGAAACAGTTTGGCCTTCAAAGATTGTATTTGGCCTTTTTAAAAGTGTAACGCACGAACTAGGGAAGGAACAAGCAGAATATTATATACAGAATGGCCGATAAGTCACTTTACATTAAAAAAATTGAATAAGTTTTTTTTTTTTTATTAATATATTTGAATTTCTCTTTTCAGAATTATAAAATAGAATCTTTGGGAATTTTTGTTATGGATAAATTTACAACAGAACAACGAGTGAAGATGATTGAATTTTGTTGCAATGCGAAGATCTTATATGCGCCATTTCAATGTTCGGCATCCTAGTAGGCCTGCAATAATGAACTTAGTGACCCACATTTTCAAGAGCAGGGCTCTGTAAAGGATAGGTCTAGACATGGACGAGGTCACTCACTAGGTACACCTGAATATACTGAAGATGTGAGACGTAGCATTGAAGGGAACCCAACCACATCCACTCGAAGGTATTCTCTGAAATTTGCCATCTCATGGAAGTCGCTAGCGCATTCAAAGAGACTTACACATGTATCCTTACAAGGTTCAATTAGTGCAATCTTTTCGAGACTTTCCAGACTTTCAGAAAAGAGTCAAACTTTTTAACATATATATATATATATATATATATATATATATATATATATATGCAGATTTTTTTTTTTTTTTACACAGTGATCACCACTTATCAAGGCCTGGAAGCCACTCAGGGATAAGGGTTATTGCAAGTACATTACGTTACTGTAGAGATTTGATGAAGTGTTTAATTAAGGGGGCGGTTCATTAGGAATTTGTTAACATTGGACTTGAAGACATCCAAGTTGTAGTCCGGAGGGAAGCAGGCAGACGGAACAGAGTTCCACAGGCGTGCAGTTCTAAGAAAGAAGCTTTGTTCATGGAATCCGCGTTTTGATTTAGGCACAGATATAGAGTGGGGGAAATTTTTCACAGTGGATTCAGCTAGACGGGTGTTTTTCGTGAAAGCTTGGCGAGGGGGGACCAGAGATTGGAGTTCAGACGAGCACCTGCCATGGAAATAACGATAAAACAAGGATAGGCTCGCAACGTCTCTTCTGTGGGAGAGAGGTTGCAGGGTAGAGAAAAGGGCATCCCCCACTAAGCAACGAAGTTTATTTTGTACTCTGTCAAGGCAGGATAGGCTGTTTTTGGCAGCTCCTGCCCAGATATGGCAACAGTATTCCATCCTTGGACGTACTTGGCTTTTATATAGATAGAGAATTGCATCAGTAGTGAGATATCTTCTGGAGCGGTAGAAGGATCCCACCATCTTTCCAGCGACCTTGGCAACAGAGTTATGAATAGTACATAGGCCCCGAGCTTCATTTCCTGATCATTTTAGTGTTTTAGGGCACTTAAATATATATATATATATATATATATATATATATATATATATATATATATATATATATATATATATATATATATATATATATATATATTTCGCTATGGTTAATAAATTCTTGAAGTTCAAGGGACATAAATCATTTTTGACTTTGTTAAAGGCCACGGTAATGCCGATAATGGCGGCCGACATTGCTGAAATTTGATTTGATTTTTCAGAAACAAAAGTAATGGATGAATTTGTGCGAATTTTGGTATATAGCCTTTTTTCTTTTACCTGAGCAAGAATACAAAGTTTTTGTGATGTTTTCTTCTAAAGAGCAGTATTAAATTTTGGAGTGAGGTTGGAGAATTACTAAAAAGATTCAACTATTTTAAGAAGTTAGAATGGCTCGGAAATTGGGGATCATTTTACGTTGCATTTATAAGCGAAACTGATCCAGTACTCTAAATTCTAAAATAATCCCCCCCTTTTTTCCTGCCAAGTTTATTCTGTGTATCGTAGTTATTAGCTCATTTGAGGGGGGTCATTTAAGCTACAAACTTACCAATATTTGATGTTTCTGAACTTTTTAGATAAGGATTGGGTATTCGTATTATTTTGATTCATCTGGCTACTATTCTCATTTTGATGTGATTTTCACAACGTTTCGGTCGATGTAACCTCCGACTATCTTCAGGTGTATCTTGTCAAATATCGGAAGTTACATCGACCGAAACGTTGTGAAAATCACACTCAAAAAGAGAACAGTAGTCCGATGAATCCAAATAATACGAATTACCAATATTTATTAATTCATTTTAATTTCTCTCAATAAATTTGTTGATATTTACGAAAAATTGTTCATATAACTTATTTGGTTTGAAAAGGGGGGGGGGATACAAACCCAAAAAACAAAACAAAACAAACAAAAATGTTTGATTAAAAATTAGTGCAGGGGAAGTAACTCTTAATCAAATTAAAATTCAAGGGAGATAATTAACAAGCTGTAAATTATTCTAACGTTGGTGATTTTGTAAGTGAACGCTAAAAATGGCACATGTAAAATATATATAAGATGATTGCTGAGATGTGCTGTTGTAAAAGAGTACAAAAGTGTTTATGGGAGAACACATACTTTGCCAGAATTTTAGTGAATTTGAAAAAATAAATTGGTTAAAGAAAAGACATGAGCATAATAATGCCATTTATACATTAAATAAAGTTAGGTATTAACGATTTTTTAGATGAAGGGTTAGGGATGCGATTTTATACGCAGTATAAAGCGGCTGCTTTAGCACAAAGATCACAATGTAGTATCTGTTTCAGCGTTGAGTGCTTATACCAGCTGAGGTTAGCTTTGACATCAGACTGACATTTTAGGGAGTCTGGCCTCCATAGCTCTAATCTCCCTTCTTGCCAGAAATGATATAAAGTTTGGCTCGGTTCTGAAAATGTGCATCGGAAGCAGAGTGGTTGGTTGGTTGGTTGTTTTTGTTTTATGGCATATCAACCCTTTTCAGGTTATTTAATGCCGAATAATAGAGTATATTTGTTTTTTTCAAGCCAGTTTCTATTTAACCCATAGTTGGGACCCTAACAGGTACTACCACTCCGGGTCAAAGTGGACCTGGAAGCAATGGCAATTAAAGGGTGGCTCCACACTCCCCAAAGCCCGCAAGCTGGGGTCTCACCATTGAATATAGTTTAAGGTCATATCTAGGACCACAGAGTTTGTGGGAGAGGTTTCCTTAATAATTGCCAATCGCCTGAGGCGACCCATGCTGGGGAATGCCGACGGATCTATTTTCATTATTTTTTCAGTTTTCGAAGCTATCTGCATTGAATGATGTTTAAAAATAGAAATTATCACAAGAAAAACAGTGGTTATGTTTCTGATTACTGTTTCAACTTCAAATGTTATAGTTGCATAAATATTTGATTCAATTACTAATTTAATGACCAATGATGGCCATATTGCAATAATTGAATTTAACTTTCGGAATGCTAATAAGCAAACAAAAATTTAGGTAAAACACACACACACACACACACACACACACACACACACACACACACATATATGCATAAAATTAAACTGAAAAATAAATTTTCAATAAGATAAACCTATCTATATATAAAAAAAAGCTCTACCCGGTTAAGAGGAGCAAACAATAAAATAAGTTAAAAAGATAAAGAGTAAAGTTACATAGGAACTTATTACATTATTAAGTCAATAAGGGTTACAAAAAGAGGAATAAGGAATGTGTGTGTGTGTGTGTGCGTGTGTGTGCGTGTGTGTGTGTGTGTGTGGTTGTTAAAAGCGAAGCAAAAATGAATGTAAAAATTACTATCTGGCAATGCTGCTTCGTTACAATTAGTATATTGTTTGGCATATTACTAAATATCAAAAAGGAAAAAATGATTAATTACTCTCTTATTTCAAATTTCGAGTTATGTCCCTTGTATATCACTAATACCCACATTAAAAAGCAAAAAAATAACTAAAGTTCGCTTTAAAAAATATATTCTGTTTTTAAATACTATTAATTCATACAACCTTTTTAAATAGGGTAGGTAAATCCTCTCAAGTTTTACGCCCTCTTTCAGGAAGGAGATGATGTATGATAGTATCTGTTCTGTTTGCATGAGACCATCTTCCCTGAAACTACTTTCTCCTTTTTTTGTGTGTTTGCGTGTATGGATGTAAGGATAATATAGTATCTGTTCTGTTGCCATGATATTAGACTCACAGGCATTATCTTCTGCTTTCATCGGAGGATCCTCCCAAGTATTAGGCCCCCTTTTGGGAGAGTAGTGAAGTATCTTTTATGCTGTCATTATACAATAATACCATGCATTACTCTCTCCTTTAGAGGCAGTGTAGTATATGTTCATTATAGTACCATCTTTTCAAACATTACCACCTTTTTGCTGATTTGGGGGAGGAGGAGAAATTCCTTATTGTTATATTACAAAAATTAAGTTATAAATAAAAAACTATGCAAAATACTAATAAAAACCCGCCGAATATATGTCAACCTATGTCACAGTAACATGTATTGAGCGAGTTTTTAACAGTATTTTATCCGGTTTTTTTATTTATAACATCTTTTCCCAAACTTACCGTGTTAAAGAGAGAATCAGTAATAACTATGTAAACAACGTGAAGCTCTGTATAAATGTTACAAAATTACTCGATTCAGCATTAAATAACACGAAAAAGGATTGATATGCCGTAAAACAAAAACAAAACAGAACAAGACGTAAAATGTTTTGTGTGTTACTCAGTGTATTTGCCAATGGTGACTGGTGATTTATTCTTGACTTTTGTAACATTTATTTCTAAACATATTTTTTTTTTATGTAAGGCTCAAGGCTCACTCAAAAGTAAATAAAAATAATAAAAAAGATAAAATGGCACAATAAAAAAAAAAAAACGAACTCGTAGCGTTAAATGTAAAAAATATATTTATTATTGAATAAAAAAAACATAAGCGTTTCAGAAGACATCGTTAAAAATGTAAGTAAAATACTATACTATATTTAAACTGATAAAGATTGAACAATAAAGGGAGATAATTCACATTAATTTATGTTTGCGATGATGATGACGCGTTTCATTAATTAATGTTTGTGATGATGATGACGTGACACCGTACGTATAAGCAAATTAATATATAGATTCTAGTTTTATGTTGTTATTTTTAACGTAAAAAACAAAACAATTACTTTTTCATTTCACTTCTGTTAGTATTGTCCTGTTGAGAAGAATGGCTTTCGGAATAGACACCCACAACATTCCCATGTAAAGAACAAATTTCGGAGTAGACAACCCCCTTTTTTAAGGGAGAGGGTGGAAAAATAATTACCCCAAATTTAACCATGATAACTGTTGTCAGCATACCCACCTGCAAATGCTAAAAAAGAAAAAAGAATTGGGAGGTGGCAGTGTCAGTAGCAGAGAAGTAGATTTGTTTATTGTGTGTGCATACAAACCTGGCAGCCAGTGAATTACAGTGCATAATACAAGTCTTTATATCTCTATAAGTATTTGTCTTTGCAAAATTTGAATGAGATTTTCTTAATCAGCATAGTTGAAAATCTATAAAAATTGTCGTTCTAAAGAAAAGTGTGGAGGTGAACCTCATGTACAAATTTACACTCCCCCTCCCCTATCATGTGCACAAATTTGAGAATCAGTACGGAAAAAAAAATTGAATAGAATACTCCACAGAACTCAAAACTGGTGACAACACAAGTATATAACAAATAAGTATTTACGTATTTTATTGGTGTAAAAAATCTAATTGTCAAAAAAAAAAGCAAAGGAAAACCTGTTTGTTTTTTTCAGGGCAGGTTTTTATTGAGAGGGGGGGTGTAGTGCTGTGTCGGTATTTTGTACGTTTACATTCCCAAACCATTGCTATGTTTACATTTTTTGTGCAAGTAAAGATGGAAAAGAGGTTATGTATAAAAAGCTTTTTACTTGTGCACATTTGTTCCAGTAAATAAGGTTACCAGTATTTAATTGTCTGTTTATGAGTGATTAATATGTTTATATTTCTTCTTTTTAGCATTAGTGTCTCATAGGGAGAGCGACGTCATTTTTGTAAACTTTTAAAAGTGTTTTTTTATTTAGGAATTAGCTTCATTCTGGAATATGAGAATAGCAGGTCTCAGCCAATCAGAAAGAGCGGAACATGGATAGGGAGCTGCTATTATTTAGGATTCGAAAATCAGAAAGAAGCCAGTTACAGAGGGTGTAATCTCTAGGGCTAGGATAACAGCATATTCTTTTCATTGTTTTGAATCTCGAGTGTGTATCTGTTAATATCATATGCTTTTATATAGAGTGATGTGGTTCTCATTTGATTAATTGTGTCTGTATCGGATATATACTCGAGAGTCAAAACAATGATAGGAATATTCTGTTGTCAAAGGTCTAGCAATCACACTATAGTTGAAAATGTAGAATTGGACCTGGTGACAACTGGTGGTGATGAGTGCACTAAATATTGAAAGAGAAAAATAGGAAGTTCTTCCTCTGTATATGTGGCAATTGTGATGGTGTTGCTCATCAAATGTAATGTCGCATTTTATTATCACAGGTGAATATGGCGAAAGTGGTGGTCGTAAGCTACATAAGATAGTGGCTATCAGGATAGATGTAGTGAATTTGTATGTGGCATCTGTTGTTGCAAAACTACAATACTTAGGTCCAGAGGGAAATTTCTGCAATCAATATATATATATATATATATATATATATATATATATATATATATATATATATATATATAAAGCCAAATTTACATGAGAATTGGCAAGCAAAAATGACTATGATTTAGTCTTTATTTACCAGTTCCCTCACTATCATCATTGAGGAGGGAGGGGGGACACACAGATAAAAGATCAAATTTTAATGGAGGGAAGTTCTGCTCCAGTTTCTCAAAATGGAGCACACTGTATTGGAAATTAGGAATGTCTCTTGTTGAAGCATTTTGAATTTAAATAAATGATGGTTAAATAAGTGATGGCATAAGGGTCTACTTCACAAGATTTCCAGCTACGGTATAACTGGAAATGTTTTCTCAATCATTAAATCATTTCTCTCCGATAGGCTCATAAGAGTAGTGGTAGATGGACAAAAATCGGAGGCCTGCAATATAAATGCTGGAGTCCCTCAGGGGTCAATCCTAGGCCCAACTCTCTTCCTGATCTACATCAATGACCTCCCTAAACACATACTTAAATCATTCGTTGACATCTATGCTGATGACACGACCATCTACGGCAACACATCAAAGGCTGTAAATGACAAAGTTCTCTCTGATTCTCTCTCCTCTGATCTCGAGCGCGTGGTTCAGTGGGGGAAGATGTGGCTGGTTACCTTTAATGCATCCAAAACCAAACTCCTATCCTTACATCATCAACGCTCTGATCCCCAGCTGGCATCAATTGTGATGGATGGCTCTTGTCTGGGTGAGGCCCCGTGTTTTGACAAGCTTCTGGGTTTGACCTTTACTCCTGATCTGAAATGGAACACGTACATCAAGTCTGTTGCCAAGGTCGCTGGAAAAATGGTGGGATGCTTCTACCGCTCCAGAAGATATCTCACTACTGATGCAATTCTCTATCTATATAAAAGCCAAGTACGTCCAAGGATGGAATACTGTTGCCATATCTGGGCAGGAGCTGCTAAAAACAGCCTATCCTGCCTTGACAGAGTACAAAATAGACTTTGTGGCTTAGTGGGGGATGCTCTTTTCTCTACCCTGCAACCTCTCTCCCACCGGACTACAACTTGGATGTCTTCAAGTCCAGTGTTAACAAATTCTTAATGAACCGCCCCCTTAAGTAAACACTTCATCAAATCTCCACACTAACGTAATGTACTTGCAATAACCCTTATCCCTGAGTGGCTTCCGGGCCTTGATAAGTGGTGATCACTGTGTAAAAAAAAAAATATATATGCATACATACATACATACATGCACTTAACTCATCAGTAAAAAAAATGGCGTAATGTAAGCGAACTGTAAGGTATTTGCAGCTTCTCTTCCAATTTTCGGATTTTTTAATCATGTCCAAACGCATTTTATTTCCTTTTGGTGGATTGATTGTTGCTATTTCTTCTCCATTTATCCCTTGCCTCTTACGTCGACCTCTTTCTTTCTTTGACACGTTAACTCTAAACCTTTAATCTAAGTTGATTTAAAATCTTTTACTCCCCCTCCCATTCCTTATCGTAATGTAATCATGCTGACCCTTCATTCTTCTTTTTCATTGTCCTTTCTTTTCTCTTTTTATCTCTTTCTACTTCTCCCATTTATCCTGTTAAGTCTTGACATTTTCTTGTTCCTTATCGCCTTCTATTTTGAGTTTAAAATGTCGCCCTTCCAACTTAAATTTAGTGTTTTAATATTTTATTTTTATAAATAAAAAATATACTTCACTTCTTCCATTTGAGAACCAGATGTCTTTGATTGGCAAATAAACTTTATTACATCACCTGACGAGTGACGTTTCTTGCAAACCAATTGTCTGAAACATTAGCATGTTCAGTGTGGCGACTATCTAATATTTGTACGTTTAAATAAAATTATTATATTTTGCTCTTTTATTGAGCACTCTTAATAATCTTGTTTTAATTCATGAGTTTTATCTCCTGAATACATTTAACTTGGTGTGTATATATATATATATATATATATATATATATATATATATATATATATATATATATATATATATATATATAGTAATTTATAAAATATATATGGCGAGATTAAGCTACACTGAATATTCTGCGTTTCATCCACTATAGGATTCGTCAGGCTTATGCGCGAATTCTGTGGTTGTTTCTTGTTTTTATATATGTTGAGGATTTTAGTTAGCCAATCAGCTTTTTAGTATCCACCGCGCCCCTTCCTATCAGCCAATGGGCATGCATTTTATCGAACAAAGGATCTGTTTTAGAGCTAGGTTAGTGGTTTAAGGTAGACGTTTTCCTCTTTTTTTTTTTAATATATATAAATATACACCGTATAAAAACAACACTAGCGAATAAATACTGGGAACTCAAAGAAAGTGGACATTCGCCGGTAGTCGAATGGAAAATAATAAGACAAGCTACCACGTGCAGACATTTAGACGACCCATGTAAATTATGCCTCCATGAAAAATTTGCTATCCTGTACTTTAAAGAACCCCAAAATCAATTAAACTGTAGACGAGAAATAGCAAACAACTGTGTTCACAAAATAAAACTTACTCTAGGATAGCCATACAAAATAGCTTTAAAACTAACAAAAACAATAGAAAACAAATAAATAGATAAACATGAATATACATAAACGATCACACACACACATATATATATATATGTATGTGTGCATGTATGTGTGTACACATATGTATATTTATATATATTAAAAAAAAAAAAAGAGGAAAACGTCTACCTTAAACCACTAACCTAGTTCTAAAACAGATCCTTTGTTCGATAAAATGCATGCCCATTGGCTGATAGGAAGGGGCGCGGTGGATACTAGAAAGCTGATTGGCTAACTAAAATCCTCAACATATATAAAACAAGAAACAACCACGGAATTTGCGCATAAGCCTGACGAATCCTATAGTGTATGAAACGCAGAATATTCAGTGTAGCTTAATCGCCATATATATTTTATAAATTACTAACTAGCTCTACCTACGTATTGGGCACTTTTGAAGTAAATACTTAAAGTTCACGCATAAATTATACTTTCGTATATTAATTTTATGTGAGTAAATGAAGTAGTTATATATATATATATATATATATATATATATATAGCATTAGGTCAAAGATCATACCTCAACTAACACCAAAACCTGCTTTTTGTAATCTGATGAAGTCTTTTTAGACTGAAACAGTAGATTTACTGTTGTAACTGGTAATTTTGTTCATCTAAATTAGAGAAAATTTCTTATAGACTCAAGAATGTCTGGACCGATTTTTTTTTTTATTATTTCACACAAATGTATTTTATGTGACTGGGGGTGTTCTTAAATAGGCTTTTCATGAAAATGCCTCCGATAAGTATCGAAACTCAAAAATCTGATTAAAGAAAGAATAGTACAATTATGATCAAAGTTAACATCCTGATATAGCCTAACATCACAAGTGCATTTGAGAAGTTTTATTACCGGACAAGCAGAAGGTCCCAGTGTATAATTACAACAGTAGGTTCTTTGATCAGACAGAGGTTCGTTTGAAATGAATGTTTCTGTTTAGAGCACAACTGAACAATGATACTTGACTTTTGCATTTTAAACTTTAATTTAAGCCTTCTATAATATAAATCTCACCTGTCTGTTTAGATGTATGCATGTATGTATGTATGTATGTATTTATGTATGTATGTATGTATGCCTAAAACTTTCGACAGAGGCAATAGATTTTCACAAGATTGGTATCATTTTGAAGCTCGACCCTTCGGACGACAAATATTGAAAAATTGGCTAAAAACATTCATTCCTTCACCCTCAACTGGGCACTTTTCTACAAGAAGGGGTCGTTTTTTTTTCCAATATTTTTGAAAGTCATCCCCTCTTTTGAATTGTCTAGCCTTAATTTAAACCTTTGCCACTTCCTGTTTGACGATGGACGCAACGGCAAAGATGTCACGTTTTTTTTTGTTTTTTTTTCAAGCTCTTTTCCTCTTTTGTGGTACGGGTTCAAGCCTGCCTGCTACCACTTTTTTTTTTTTTTTTTTTGCTCAACACACACCTCCAAACACTCGGGCAACGCCAGGCACCTAAGCTAGTTATAGATAAAAAATAATTTTATAAAATCAACAGAAGGTTCTATACAGTAGAGTACAATGTATTGTGGGCTAAGTTACTGTGGGGAGGTATATTAAGCTTTCTCCTAGTGCACCATGGTGGATCTCTGACTAGAACAGGCAATCAATCGATTTGATTGAAAAATGGTCAATTTCAATGATGATAAAAGTATTGGGAGTGTGAAACATTTGTTGATCCTCATTCAATCCTGTTTTGTTTAATTTTTTTTGTTTTACGGCATATCAACCTTTTTCGGGTTATTTAATGCCAAATCCAGTTATTTTGTAAACGGTTTTTATGCTTGGAGTAAAAGGTAGCACTTTTCTACAAGGAGGGGTCGTTTTTTCGCCAATATTTTCGAAAGTCACCCCCCCCCTTTTTCAATTGTCTAGCCTTAATTTAAATCTTCGCCACTTCCTGTTTGGCGATGGACGCAACGGCAAAGAAGTAAAAAGGTGGGTTGTTGTTTTTGTTTTGGGTTTTGCAGAACATAATCAAATTTTCCAAAAGAAAGTAGAAAAACAAAAAAAAGCATCAATGTTAGGTGCATTTCTGGCTCAGGAAGCCAATATCTTCAGACAGCCCTTCCCTGTAACAGTTCAATTTACAATAAAAGAAGATCAAATCGTCACAAATCATTTCTTCGTTTGCATATTTTAAAACTAAACGTAAATTAGAAATGACTTTTCCAGAGCATTCATTGTCAAGCCCAAATATCAGCTGACATGATGTTGTAAACAAACACAGACGAAATTATCACTATTATTTTTTATACTTCTTGTAGCGAGGAAAATTAGTCTATGCAATATATAATCTCTATCTATCTATCTATCTACAATTATATAAATGCAACTTTGTGTGCAAGTTCATTCCTTATAAACTCTGAAACGGCTGAACAGATTTTCTTTAAAATTTACAGAACTTTGAATTCTTGGTCGCCATCTTGGTTACTGATCTGAACCACGCCGCCATCTTTGTTCATTTATTTTTTATTTATTTATTTTTCTTTCCTTTTCTCAAGTGAAACCAAAATTGAATCCGAAAGGATTTTTCCATTATATCAAAAAAAGGGGGTGTGTAAAAAGTTTTTGACTTCTAATGGGGGTATGAGACAAATGGATTCGCCAATCATTTTTATAACCAACGGCTGTGCTAAAGTGGACATCCAGGGATCAAGTGAACCTTGTATTTTGCTAAGTTGGATGACCTTGAAGTACGAAAAGCAGCCGTTAAAAGAGGGGTTGAGAGCTGCGTGGTTTGCCAATCCATCGACCTGGTATCCGTTCACTGGGAAAAAGGAAAACTGGATGTAAAGAGCCACTGGAGCCGGCTGGCGATGGATGTTATTCACCACAACGGTGAGGATTACCTAACGCTCATTGACTGCGGCCCATCTAGGTTTGCGATATGGCGACTGCTCAGCCGGGAAGATACGGCAGCAGTCATCCATCAGCTAAATGACATCTTCCTTGAACGTGGCCTCCCAACGGAGAGACTAACTGACAACAGCACTGCTTTTACCAGTGAACAATTCAGAAAGTTTGCCGCTGGCTGGGAAGTACATCTACGGTTCCGATGTGCCTACGTACCAAGCGGGAATGGGATTATTGAGCGGAACCACAGGACTGTCAAAACTATCGCCATCAGAATGGGCTGTGCGGTGTCTGAAGCAGTTTATTTATATAATGTGAGCCCAAACCAGCACCGAGCGACACCTTGTACAGGTATCACGTTAGGGCGAAGAGCATAGAAACGCACCCAGTACCTGAGACGAAAATAACTGGAGGGAGGCTGGAAAAACAGGATGTTGTCTGGATCAAAAACCCGCGCGGCAAATGTATGACTCAGTATGGACTTGGATACATCACTGAAGTGATCAGCAAGCAAGCAGTGTGTGTCGATGGTGTACCCCGTCACATTAAGGACTTACGGCCGACAACACAATCGCGGCTACCTGTGAACAACGGGAGCGAGTCTGACTCCGAGTCAGAGACCAGTGAGACATCACTCTGGTTCACAGCAGCTCCCTCAGAAGGTGACTGATATCAGTAGCCTCCCAGCAGAAACGATATTCTTCAACCCTCAGTCCGCGGATGGAAGTGAAGAAGAGGCATGCATCGTTCCCCTTCGGAGAAGCACCCGGTGACGGCGATCCCCACCCCATTGCCATTTTTGTGATCATGAGATCAGGAGGGAGTGTGATAGACATAGAGAGGACCTACCTCAGAAACGAGAATCTGTCTCGGCAGCTGAAAGACAGGAGAAAAAAAAAAAAGAGAGGCCCAAGATGGCGGCTGTTGTCTTTTGAAGCTTCCGGTCATGCATAGATCTCTAGCAGTCTCGTGTGGTATATGCAAATTGGGTGGGCCCGAAACATTATAAAAGGCGAGTCACTGGGAGGAGTGGGAGAAGCGTTTAAGACATGCGAATAGAACATGTCGACATGTTGTGAACAACGAACTCTACTCGACTCAACTTGTGACTAGCGAAGTTTTGTTGCTTTGCATTAGACAAAGACTTCTGATACATCTAGGCATTTCATAAAGAGATAAAGTGTCAGTGGGGCCCTCTTGATTTCTGAGAACTAGACGAATGTGTTTCATGAAACTCATGAGGGGACTATAGATTGGAGCTCAGACGAGCACTTGCCATGAAAATAACGATAAAGCAGAGACAGGCACACAATGTCTCTTCTGTGGGGAAGAGGTTGCAGGGAAGGGCATTCCCCGCTAGGCTATGAAGTCTATTTTGAACTCTGTCAAGGCAGCATAAGCTACTTCTAGGAGCTCCTGCCTAGATGTGGCACAGTACTCCATCCTTGGACATACTTGGCTCTTATGCAGGTAGAGAATCGTATCAGCAGTAAGATATCTGGAACTGTAGGACGATCTCACCATTTTTCCAGCAGCCTTGGCCACGGATTCAAATAAATAATTGTTGACAATTTGTAAAGTTGCAATTCTCAAAAGTCATCTGAGCATATTAGAGTGTAAGAGGAGATACCAAAGTTTCGATTGGTTGAACAAGATCACATGAAGTTAGAGAGAGGATATGTTTGAAATAGTCAGGCAGTGAGAAACATGAAGCAAACTGGGTCTGTTATGGAAACGCTCTCCCTGTCCATGTCGAATTAGGAAATGAGAAAATACACAGTATAAAGTCCTATGAATTTGTGACACCACTGACGGTTGAGATGGTTGTGTAGCTGAATTAATGAATTAATATGCTTGGAAAGTAACTCCCTAATATTAAGTTTTTGTAATTTATTACTGAAATATAATTTTTACGAGGAATGAATATAAGAAAGCGTATAGCTTGAGATTTTATTTAAAATTCAATATGGGTATGGGGGTCAGCATTCAACACTAGCTTTTAAAGACACCTGGGAACTGTATCAACTGATTTTCACAAAGAATTTTTTTTTAATCTTTTTCACTACTTCCCCCCCCCCATTGACAAATGGGTAAGTGTGTAATAACATTTTACTCATATGTGACATAAATCCTAGTATTAAATGGATCCGTCAGAAAGAATCGCCCAAAACTCAGTATAGACCAAATATACTGATCTCTTCGTTTGCCTCGTGACGTCCAGATTTGATTTAATATAGACAGGGAGAATGCGTATTTCTATTTTGATCCGTCTATATTTGATTAAATGTGGACTGGGAGAATGCTTATTTTGATCTTGATCGGTCTATATTTGATTTCATGTGAAATGGTAGAATGCGTATTTCGATTTTGATCCATCCATATTTGATTAAATTTGAACTGGCAAAATGCGTATTCGATTTTGATTCATCTATATTTTATTAAATGTGGACTGATAAAATGCGTATTTCGATTTTGATCCGTCTATATTTGATTCAATGTGGACTGGGAGAATGCGTATTTCGATTTTGATCCATCTATATTTGATTAAATTTGTACTGGCAAAATGCGTATTCGATTTTGATCCATCTATATTTGATTTAATGTGAAATGGGAGAATGCGTATCTCGATTTTTATCTGTCTATATTTGATTAGATGTGCTCTGTGAGAATGTGTATTTCGATTTTGATGGTATAATGCGTATTTCGATTTTGATCCATCTATATTTGATTTAATGTTAACTAGGAGAATGCGTATTTCGATCTTGATCCATCTATATTTGATTTCATGTGAAATGGTAGAATGCATATTTCGATTTTGATCCATCTATATTTGATTAAATGTGAACTGGCAAAATGTGTATTCGATTTTTATCTATCTATATTTGATTAAATTTGTACTGGCAAAATATGTATTCGATTTTGATTCATCTATATTTGATTAAATGTGGACTGGGAGAATGCGTATTTCGATCTTGACCCCATCTAAATTTGATTAAATGTGTACTGGGAGAATGCGTATTCCGATTTTGATCCGCCTATATTTGATTTAGTGTTGACTGGGAGAATTCGTATTTCGATTTTGATCCATCTATATTTGAGTAAATGTTGACTGGAAGAATGCGTATTTTAATTTTGATCCATTTCTATTTGATTTCATGTTGACTGGAAGAATGCGTATTCCGATTTTGATCCGTCTATATTTGAGTAAATGTTGACTGGAAGAATGCGTATTTCGATCTTGCTCCATCTATATTTGAGAAAATGTTGACTGGAAGAATGCGTATTTCGATGTTGATCCATCTCTATTTGATTTAATGTGAACTGGGAGAATGCGTATTCCGATTTTGATCCATCTATATTTGATTCAATGTGTACTGGGAGAATGCGTATTTTGATTTTGATCCATCTATATTTGATTAAATGTGTACTGGGAGAATGCGCATTTCGATCTTGATCCATCTATATTTGATTAAATGTGTACTGGGAGAATGCGTAGTCCGATTTTGATCCATCTCTATTTGATTTAATGTGGACTGGGAGAATGCGTATTTCGATCTTGATCCATCTATATTTGATTAAATGTGTACTGGGAGAATGCGTAGTCCGATTTTGATCCATCTATATGTGATTAAATGTGGACTGGGAGAATGCGTATTTCGATTTTGATCCATCTCTATTTGATTTAATGTGAACTGGGAGAATGCGTATTTCGATCTTCATCCATCTATATTTGATTAAATGTGGACTAGGAGAATGCGTATTTCGATCTTGATCCATCTATATTTAATTAAATTTGTACTGGCAAAATACGTATTCGATTTTGATCTATCTATATTTGATTAAATGTGAAATGGTAGAATGCGTAGTTCGATTTTGATGCATCTATATTTGATTAAATGTGGAATGGAAGAATACGTATTTCGATTTTGATCCATCTATATTTGATTCAATGTGTACTGGGAGAATGCGTATTTCGATCTTGATCCGTCTATATTTAATTAAATGTGTACTGGGAGAATGCGTATTCCGATTTTGATCCGTCTATATTTTTTAAATGTGGACAGGGAGAAATCGTATTTAGATTTTGATCCATCTATATTTGAGTAAATGTTGACTGGGAGAATGCGTATTTCGATTTTGATCCATCTCTATTTGATTTAATGTGAACTGGGAGAATGCGTATTCCGATTTTGATCCGTCCATATTTGATTAAATGTGGACTGGAAGAATGCGTATTTCGATCTTGATCCGTCTATATTTGACTAAATGTGGAGTGTGAGAATACGTATTTCGATCTTGATCCATCTATATTTGATTTACTGTGAAATGGTAGAATGCGTACTTTGATTTTGATCCATCTATATTTGATTAAATGTGGAATGTGAGAATACGTATTTCGATTTTGATCCATCTATATTTGATTTAATGTGTACTAGGAGAATGCGTATTTCGATCTTGATCCGTCTATATTTAATTAAATGTGGACTGGGAGAATTCGTATTTCGATTTTGATCCATCTATATTTGATTAAATGTGAACTGGCAAAATGCTATTTTTTATTTTGATCCGTCTATATTTGATTAAATGTGGATTGGCAAAATCCGTATTTCGATTTTGATCCGTCTATATTTGATTATAGGCATGATGGCAATTGGACGTAACGGGCTATTATTTGGGACCAAATCTGAAAGGACACTATGTAGGGAGTTGAGCAACAAGATGTCTGTTCACATTACACTGCATGTCAGTACAGTCCGAGAAGAAGGGAACTGGAATAGAATTTTAACGTCTAGGATTTTTTTTTTACTTGTGAGTCACCACTTATCAAGGCCCGGAGTTCACTCAAGGATAAGAGTTGATGAATGTAATGTTGTGGTGTTGTAATCGCTTATGGTGTAAATTGGGTGGAATTTAATTATTTATGAGGACGGATTGACAGGAATTTGTTTGCATTAGATTTGAAGACTACCATATTGTATTTAACCGAGAAACATGCCAGTGGAAGAGTTTTCTACAGGTGGGCAGTTCTGAGAAAATAGCTTTGTTCACGAAATCTGCTTTTACATTTAAGCACAGCTAGAGAGTGGTTGTAACTAGTTGCGTGTTTTTTTGTGAAAGCTTGGCAAGAGGGGTGCCATAGTAGTTCAAGGGAAGAAACTATTATAGTAGAAGATTTTCTCCAGCATCTAGGGTCCTGTACAGCTTAGGGGTGAGAAGAAATTATGGCACAACCGATGATGGTTGAAAAGTTAAAATAATAAATTTATAAACTTATATAAATACTCGACATCATTCGGAATCATCCATTCACCCCAAGGCTTATTCAAGTTAATAAAGAATACAAAATGAAAAATGGTGATGCAGTCACTATGTGGAGGTGCTAGATGAAATCACTAAGATAATCACAAATGATTATCTAATACCAATAAGTTAATCATAGTTAATGAGTTATTTCTTTTATCTGGTTTCTATTAAGGTTTTAAGAGTTTTCTTGTTCTTAAGTATTCTTTTTCCAATCTTCTCTTTCATTTCTACTGATTTGATGGTGTCTGCCTCCAGAACTCCTAGATATTTGTATGCATCATGTTGACCAAGTGCCCCCCATCTTTTGATAGTTAGGTTTTTGCTTTTGTTTCTTGATAAAGTGATTGAAGTGATTCTAACAACAAAAAAAGCGGTTCAATTGTTGTTTGTCGAAATTGGTAAGATGTTAAAATAAAACGGATAAAAGAAGTATATGACCACATGGTGGTCCCCAACAACCGTCGACCCCAATGTTTTTGTGATGTGTTTTTTTTTTTGTCTTAACATTCTTGTTTTGGTTCATCTCTCACATCCGTGAACTCAGATACACTATTATATAAGTTGTGCTGTGTTTTTTTTTTACAAGGTGATCACTACTTATCAAGGCCCGGAAGCCACTCAGGGATAAGAGTTATTGCATGTACAGTACGTTAGTGTGGGGGTTTAATAACAATGTCTACTTAAGGGGGCAGTTCATCAGGAATTTGTTTACGTTGGACTTGAAGACATCCAGGTTGTAGTCAGGTAGGAAGCAAGCAGACGGAACAGAGTTCCACAGGCGTGCAGTTCTAAGGAAGAAGCTTTGTTCATGGAATCTACGTTTTGATTTAGGCACAGATAAAGAGTGGGGAAAATTTTTGACAGTGGTTTCAGCTAGACGTGTGTGTGTGTGTATGTGTGTGTGTGTGTGTGTGTGTGTGTGTGTGTGTGTGTGTGTGTGTGTGTGTGTGTGTGCGATACCACCAGCATGGAAAAGAAACCTCCAAACATTGTCCTTTGATATCTGTTTCTTTGTGTCAGCCCCCTTTGTTTAACGTCAAGTCATTGAATTTCAAACTCTTTCAGGTATCTCTCAAACCACACACTAACTTTAACAACTAAATATATTAACTTATGACCGGAAATCCTAAACATCTCGTCTTTGTCTCAGAGTAACTGATAAGACAAAATAGCTCACCCTTTCAGCCACTCCCTTGAATGCATCAGATTCAAAATGAAGTGAAGGCCCTTTGGGTATTGCTGATTAGTGATCACATTCAAAAGAAAGGAGTAAATATTTCTGGCACTGTGATTGATTGAAAGAAAAAGCTGATTTGAATTTTGGCCAATCGGAAGTCAATAAGTAAAAGCAAAACACAAATGTTATATGAATAGATTCCAACCTAGAAAACAGCAATTCTTCCCTCTTTGTCAGAAACATCGCTCATGGAATGCGAGGGCTAAAGCACAAAATAAGGAAAGCAAGAGTTATAAGGCTGCCGAAAGTAAACATACATGAAGATTGCCAACATCTTTAAGTGAAAGTGTTTTTGTGGAACAGACTGGATTTGAACTTGGCACACCCAGGTTGCCGGTCTGTATCGTTAACCACCTAGCCACTGTCACCTCCTTATATAGGTAGAAGGTTGTATCAGAATTCAGGTATTTTTGAAGCAGTTTACTAAAATATGCTTAAATAAATAAATTCTGCCCAACTACTCGTAAGCATGTCCCACCCATCTCACTCACCACACACACACACACACACACACACACACACACACACACACACACACACACACACACACACACGTTTGGAATTTTTTCTCCTAAATGAAATTCCTTTCATGGAATTTGATATTTCCCCCGCAGGAGCAAAGAAGGGCCTCCTGTTTGAAAATTTCTGTTTTATAAACGATTTATGCACGTTGCAGGTTTGTTAAAGTAATTACACTTTCTTACCTCGCATATATTGGTGTTATTTACTTCCTTCTCATAGCAGGAAGATGGGACACAAGGTCAGAGAGAGTCAAGCCAATGTGCCTGAACAAGGAGCATTCTGGCTTAGTAAAAATTGCCTGGGCAGCCCCATCGGCATTCCCTTAGACAGTAAGCAATAAACTTACTCCACACAAAAGACAGGAGACAACGATCTGAGAGGCTGGACCTCCTAGAATTGCACAGTACATCAGGTGTTCTTCAGTCAACAGGGAAAAGACCATTTCGAAAATGACACTTAAGCTGTTAGCTTTTGAGCTGAGATTATTCTTGGTTGAATATATTGGTTACTTTAGTTAGGAAACCTACAAGAAAAAGAAAAAAAAATGTTTGTTTCTTTTTTTATCCCCCCCCCCCGTCAAAATATACGATTTGTAAATGATGTTATAAAAGAATTTTGTCCTTGACATTGGTTTTAGGTCAAGGTCAATGATTAAAATTGTTCAAAATAAAAGGTCAAAATGTTAAAGGGAAAGACATTAACTCAAGAAATGACGAAATATTTAAGCTTTAAACAACAGACACATTGAAATAAGAACAACCAAGAGATTAAGTGTATAGCTTGTCACCCGGAGGAGGGGGGCTGCTTGGAGAGAGATGGATGCCAACAAATAACCCCCATCCATCCAAAGAATCACAATTGCACCCGCAACAACCAAATAAAATTTATACATTCAGCATTTAACTCAACATATATGCATCTATTAGGTTGATGCAAAATCGTGACACCCTGCACTGAAGAATCCCGAAAGGATGAAACACTAGTGTCTGTAGGTATTTAATTATTATAGTAAAAAATAATTATGACAGCCCCTTTAAGAAATACGTTTCTTATCGTTGAGCACTTTCTGTTGAATTAAAAAGTCGGTCAATTTAGCTCTTATGCGTAGATCATCGTATAACGATTTGATCACTGTCTGTCTGACGTAATGAACATTTAAATTAAAATGTTTAAAATTCAACGCTATTTCACATGATTAATGGTAGCCGAATGGATACGGCCTCCGCTAATCGAGCCAGAGATGTCTCGTGTCGCGGGGTTCGAATCGTTCGACTGGTAGTAATCGTGACACCCTGCACTGAAGAATCCCGAAAGGATGAAACACTAGTGTCTGTAGGTATTTAATTATTATAGTAAAAAAATAATATATATATATATATATATATATATATATATATATATAGACATTATTTTTGCATCAATCATATATATATATATATATATATATATAGACATTTTTGCATCAATCATATATATATATATATATATATATATATATATATATATATAGTAAGTTATAGAATATATATGGCAATTAAGCTACATTGAATATTCCGCGTTTCATCCACTCTAGGACTCTTTAGGCTTAAGTCGCATTAGCCTGAAGAGTCCTAGAGCGGATGAAATGCGGAATATTCAGTGTAGCTTAATCGCCATACATATTTTATAACTTACTAACTAGCTCTACCTACGTATTGAGCACTTTTGAAGTAAATACTTAAAGTTTACGCATAAATTTATATTTTCGTATATTAATTTTATGTGAGTAAATGAAGTAGTTATATATATATATATATATATATATTAGCTGAACGTAAAAAAAAAATGACATTTTATTTTTTTGCGACAGCTTTATATTATTATGCTCTATGATGCTAATTTAAACAGAGCAAGACAGAGGGGAAAGATAACGAAATATCAAGGTCTTGTGTACGCCATGAAAAGAAACTGGAATCTTAGGAAGATCAATGTCTGACTCCCTAAAGCTCTTTTTATATATTCGAATCAAAGTGAGTGTTAAAATGTTCCATTGTTTTGGGATTGAGTTATGTTTGAAGAACCTATCTATTTGAATTGTACTAACAAGTTGTAAGTTTTAATTTATTTGTCAAGTCACCTATATCTTTTTTTTGTCTATTAATTTTCATGGTATTTCAAGGAAATGATAGTGGTCAAATGGTTAATGATGCGGACTAACAAGACGGATGTTCTAAGTTCAAATCCAGTTCATTCCACAAAAATCACTTTCGCTTAGGATATTAGCAGCCTTCTGTGAGTATCCAATGTCTTTATGGAAAGAATTCTAACTAAAAAAAAAAATCAGGGAAACCAATGCCAACAATAGAATATTTGGAGTCAGATGATAATGATGATGATGATGGTCTTTCATGATATGCTGTTTTACCCCCTCCCACTCTTACTTTGTACAATCTCACTCTCTCAACAAAGTTAATAAAACTAACTATAAAACAAAAGATGAGAATAGTCCATCATAAACAACAGGGAATATCACCAGTGATAGTAATATAATTTAAGCCATAGCTGCAGAGAAAAATAGTAGGAGAAAGAGATTAATTTGGGATTTTGTCTTTAGTTTTTAAATTGGCTTTGCAAACTCACTTTTGCCCAATTTGAACTAACTCTAGGTCAATGGTTGACTCAACGGGTCACACTTTTTTTTTTTAGTAGAAACGGCTAACCTACTTAGAGTTATGGCGCTTTATATATCAAAAGCCTTTGACAAGTTTTGGCATGAAGGTGTTATGAAAATGAATTTGTATGGTATTACTGGACGAATATTTAATACGAGCGGCTGCGCTGCGTCGGCACACACGATGCCGAGTCAAACACAAAATCGAGTACACTCAACATCAAGTACACTCTACATCGCCTTACCATCGACGCTTAACCTGTAAAATCGGAGTATGGGAAATTCCCATATACACCAAACAAAATCGCTGAAAAAACAAATACCCTAACTAAAGGTAAGGATAATGAGTAAACGTTGGATAAAATGATGGTAAAAATTATTATGAACTTGCTAGGATTTGAACCTGGAATCTTCTGATCTGAAGTCAGACACATTATCTATTGCGCCACAAGTCCTGTCCGTATGCCGAAAGATGTTACTGCGACTGTATACAGACAGTGCTAAATTCCGTTGATATGGGCAGGTAACTTTTTCGACAACTGCACAAAACGGCCCAAAAATCCTTATTTCGGGCTTTTTGTGTGACTCGGTGTTGTTTGTTAGAAACCATATAGAGATAAGGACAATCTATGGACTCACACGTTTAAGGGGGAGAAAAGAAAAGAATTTTTCAATTCAGTGCATCCGTTCGAAAGTTTTATTGGTATATATTCACACACATAAATAAATAAATAAACATTTAGAATTTTATTAATAGTATAGATAAATACAGTCTTTCCTAATCGAAAGAAAGATAAAAATTGTTTTCAATGGTCATGCATCTAAACAACACGACATTAATGTTGATGTACCTTAGGGTCTCATAAACGACCTCCTTGACGAAATGGTACGAGACCGAGCATATTTGCCGATGACAGCATGCTCTATTCTTAGCAATAATAAATCAAATCCACAGCTTTGAACTCCAATCTCTGGTCCCCCCTCGCCAATCTTTCACGAAAAACACTCGTCTAGCCGAATCCACTGTGAAAAATTTCCCCCACTCTTTATCTGTGCCTAAATCAAAACGTGGATTCCATGAACAAAGCTTCTTTCTTAGAACTGCACGCCTGTGGAACTCTGTTGCGTCTGCCTGCTTCCCACCTGACTCCAACTTGGATGTGTTTAAGTCCAACGTTAACAAATTCCTAATGAACCACCCCCTTAAGTAAACACTTCATCAAATCTCCACACTAACATAATGTACTTGCAATAATCCTTATCTCTGAGTGGCTTCCGGGCCTTGATAAGTGGTGACCACTGTGTAAAAAAAAAAAAAAAGAAAGCTCGGTTTTCTACCACCACTGCGAAAAGCTTTTTCTTCCTTTGTGTTCTGAAAACCATACAGAATTTTCATGAAGGTTTCTTTTCAAGAATTTCCTATGCAACATTATCACAGAACTGCTTCCCTGCAGACTATGATATTGTCTTCAAGTCAAATATTGACAAATACTTTCAAGCCATCTTATGTAATCAAATGTTATTCATTTTCTTCCTGGTTTTCAATCCTCACATATTATTGTTCATCACCATCTAACTGACAATCACATTAACCTTTATCTTTAAGTGGCTTTTGTTCCAGGTAGCATTTAAAAAAAAAAACAACATTAAACTGATACTATTTTACTAAAATTAATAATACCATGTATCGAAAGATATCTTTACACATTAATAAACGACATTGCCCGGCCATTAAATATGCTTAAATATATTTTTATTTATGCAGATTTCATAGTTATTATTATAGAAACAATTGATTATTATATTGTACCCAATATATAGTAGTGATTTCAATAGTAAAAAAAAATATGATTCGGGCGCTTTCAGCTAGAATCAAAACCAAAATGTGTTGCTCTCCAGACTTGACTGTTTGATCGAAGTCCATACGCAGATAAAATCTTTAAAAAAAAGTAACGTTGTTAAAGATAAATGTATATTTGTGCATGCGTAGAAATACCGTTTAATTGACTTAGGTCTGCCAAGTTCCAATTTTTTCAATTTTGACCTTTAGCATCTATTTTTACTGGCTAAAAATCAAATCGAATTTGTTCCACACGTCCAAATACACTATATATCAAGTTTCAAGTTTGCAGACAAAAAATTGACAGAGTAGTTTGGTAGAGACTATTCCTCACATAGACAAACGGATAAATGTCACTTTATATATATTAATGATGGGCCGATTTCAATATTGTTCCTGGTACAATTACCGATTCTGTACAAAATTTCTGATTCCAATACGATCACCGATTTCGATTCTTTATAAATCTCTAAATATTTAACTATAAAAGGGTTAATTTTCCCAATTACCGTAAAAACACACATTAAATGTGCATGTATTTTCTCAAACATAAAAACACACTTGTGCGGGTGATCTATAGATTTTAATTATTACTGGTAGTTTTAATCAATAAATACTGATTATTTTATTATTACTACCAACAGTGGAAGATTTTGTTTTAAACAAAATCAAATTAAAAAAACAAAAACAGATAAAGGAATCGTTTTTGGCATTGGACAATAGCCACAAATTTTTCCGATTCCAATTAATCGTCCCAACACTAATATATATATATATATATATATATATATATATATATATATATATATATATATATATTTATATATATATATATTAAATTGTAATTCAATGAATTTCAAAAAACTCTCATTGAAATGAAATGAAGTAGTTGAGTTTCATATCAAAGAATTTTTATTATTCTAAGCAAGACAAAGAATGTTTTAGAAAGTTTATCTCCTTAACCTATAGGGTTTCGATGTCTACCATCTCATCAGAGGAGTGAAAATATTAGCAAATAGTTATAAAGGTATGCACCCTATTTGCTAAAGTCAGTGAGACATGGAAAGTCAAAGTGAAAATAATACATTTATTAGAAGTCCTGTAGCAGGAGTATTTGTAGAAAAAGGATATGAATGTTTTTGTTGATCCAACTTGTTTGGTAAAATCCATATTATACGTTCTTTACATCCGTTTGGTAATAGTTTCCAAGTTATATCCTGGGTAATCCGCATAGCTGTGTACATATCCGAATCGGGCAAGTGCTTGTTTAAATTTGTTTTGAGTCCAGCCGATAATAATTTCAAAGTCTGGTGGAAGCCTTTTCATTAGAAGCTTATATTATTTTTAGTGGGGCGAAGTGTTAGGGAGAGTAGGTAATGGTAAGTGGTAGGAGGTAGGGTGAGACATTTGTGCATATTCATCCTAATATATACATGAACACACATATACAAACTCAACACTTACACACAATATACATATGTAATATACATACAGATACACATACACACATACATATATATATACATATATACACATATATGTATAAACATATATATACATATACATATATACACACACTTAAACATACATACATCTCTATAAAAATAGATATCTCTTCAAGTAGAATCTAAGAATCATAAAGTTTGACCGGTCGCTTAATTGAGGTCAGGTCGTGTACAAGATATAGGGACTTAGTTCGGGGGGGGGGGGAAGAAAGGAGGAGGAACAAGAATAATATGGATATAAGAACAAAAACCAAAATAAACTAAAATAAAGAGATGGGCCAAGTAAATGGAATAATTCTTTTTTTCCCGATTTTTCCTAGTTTAACCTCAAACCTCATTGTCAATTTAAATCGTATTTGTTCTGTCAACTCAAGTTATATGTAGTGCCCATGAGGTGCTAATTATTATTAATTTTATACGTATCTATATTACCCTTAGAAAGAGGATTGACATAAAGTTTAGAATATACTAATGTTTATTAGCTAATTGTGAAATTAATTCTAATATTATTGATGGAACGTTTTATCTTTATTTTATAGTCCTTACGGTAATAGTTCAATGCTAAGTAAGTTAAAACAAAGGTAATAAAGTAATGGTAATACCTTACTGAAAAAAAAACATTTAAAATCAGTATATCCATAACCTTATGCTATTTAATAATATTTAACCGGGGAAATTTTCTGTAACTGCATTATTAATACATATACATACACACATACATATACCTACACACACACACACATATATATATATATATATATATATATATATATATATATATATATATATACATATATATATATATATATATATATACATATATATACCCACACATAACATATACATACCCACACGTACACATGCATGAATGTGTACAATATATATTTTTTTATACATACTCGCAACCATACGGTTAATACACACATACGCTCACTTATTCTATGTATACTTACATCTAAGCCCATATATACCCACAGATAACAGGTGTTCCATATATAGACAGATATACCCTCATATATATAAAAAATGTATTTAGAAATAAAAATGTATGCACTTATTTAACACTATAAATTATAGGAATAATTAGTGTATATAACTTACCTAAGTTTATCAATGATATTTTTTATTTTTTTAATTTTGTTATAATTTTTTAACCTCTCCTCTGCTAATTTAACATTAATAAGATGAAAAAATGGGATTGTGTAACTATGGTTATAGAATTTAATTAACCTAGTATCAACAGGGATGACGCATCAATGAGTATAGTTCTTTCTTGTTTATACATACGGATCTGGAGATTACCTTGCAATGGGGAATTTTTACTCCTTTTCTGATTAGTAGATGGGTGCGGAATTATAAATTCTTTAAATAGAAAGCTACATGCTTTTGGAAATACTGTTATAATTAGATCTTAGAGTGCCAATTACGTGTAGGAGGTTTACAGTGTAGTATTTTAATGTTCTTATAGTAAGGCTCTACTTAACATGTGCATATACACAAACAGAGAAAGTTATTTTATGTGTTAAAACAGGTTATTAAGAACCTATCTTTAGAAATGAACATTATTATATTATTAGTAAAGTAAATGTTTAGATTTTAGTCAAGACTGGTATGTATTTAGTACTTTGTTTTTACCTATTTCTCATTTGTACAGAGAGTGTATGTTATTTTATTTTAAGATTGCTGTATTTAAATTTTTTCTTGTGTTTACATCTGGACACTAGCTCGTTCTTGGTATTAATTATGGGTTTATTGAAGGTTATGATGTTAACTGCCTCGGATATACAAAGATTGCAACACTTATCCCCTGGGGCATATGATCTAGATTTATTCAGTATTCTCCATTTGATTGAATATGGAATTTTCTTGTCCTCTAGGCTGTTGATTAATTTGGTTAAAGATGTGCTATTATTATCATTGTTTTGAGATCTTTCATTTTTGAAGGAATGTAGGTGGTTTGAGATTCTTATTTTTATTAAGCTTGATGATGCACCTATATATGTGAATGTTTTCCTTGTTTTATTACTGTTTATTTGTTCATCGGTCCCATTTCTATTGAGTCCTATATTGGGGGGCTGGGCAAAGATGGGGCATGGGGATTCATAGCCTTGGTTCTGGTTAGTACTAAATTGGTTTTCACTGGGAATTATATTATTGGATACGTTAGCTTGGCTGTTGTTGTTTCTGTTGTTATTATTATTATTCGAGCCCTCGCCATATGTTTCCCTATATATGTTTGCGTTCTGAACGCTTCGACTATATTCATTGTTTTCCTCGTTTGATTGGTTGTTTTTATGTTTTGGTAGTTGCGTGACTGTGCAGGCGTATACTACGTCTTTGTGTATGCAATCGTTATTAAGGGGGCATTCATTTTTATTTAGGCAGTTACATTTGTTACTAGGTATTAGGTCAATTGGTATATCCAGCGCTTTTTTAATTTTCCTGTTATTTGTTGAAATTATTGTCTGTGCTAGATTAGGCATTGTGGAGTATGAGATTTTTATGGAGTTTTTGTTTAATATGGTACTATACTTATGACGGTATTTAAAGGATTTTTCCACTATTCTGAAAAATTCTTTTGGAATATTAGTTTTTACATTGGAGCTGAAAGGAGGGTTGAACCAAATGGCATTCTTACGTCTTACTTTTCTCTTCTTATTAAATTGTTTTTGATTTGGGATTGGGCTGGTGGCTGTGTATTTAGTGAGGAAATTTGTATTGTTCGGGACATTTTGTCTTATTCTGTTGTTGTTATTTTTTATTGTCATATTATGAGTAATTACTGAGTGTAGTTTTCTCGCTAAAGGGTGTTTTTTGTTATATTCTATGCGTTCTTTATATCCTGAATTCCTTAAAGCATTATTGTAGAATGTCGATACCTGGTCAAAAGCTTTTTTGTCCGCTGATAGATTTGATATTCTTTTGGAGATAGATGGAACTATTGATTTGATTATTGACTTTGGGTGATTAGATTGTTTGTGTACATAAAATAGGTTTAGATTTGGTTTATGGTACGGGGTGTAAGATTCATTACATAGATTTAAAGATACGTCTAAGAAGTTGGAAGTTTTTTTATTTGTGTCGACATCTATAGTTAATCCAAAGTTTTTGAAAAATTCATGCAGTTTTTTGATAGTGTTGTTGTATTGTCTTGGTCTTGCGGGGGTGACGAATAATGCGTCATCCCTGTATAGCCCCCCTTGCATGTTGCTGAATTCTATACTAATTTCTTTTAATAAATAAAGACCCACTAAGTCAGTTACTTGTGCTCTATCGGAAGATCCCATTATTATGTCGAAGTCATTAGGGGT